>NW_011346568.1:0-2648 GCF_000735185.1 Notothenia coriiceps | reverse complement strand
TTTGAAGCATGATTTTTTATATATAAGTATAAATATAAATCCATTGCCAGTGTTATCAGTTGCAAGTGTGTATTTGTTGTAATAATGACGAAAAAATAATAGGCAGATTTCACAGTAATTATAATTAAAATGTAGCTCAAGCATTTATGCAACTTGATTGTGTGCGTGTGTGTGTGTGTGTGTGTGTGTGTGTGTGTGTGTGAAGGGTGACCAGGTGTCCCGCACTGTGGGACTGCACACATAGCATTTTTATTATTTGTCCCGCGTCCCACAAATTGGAATCCCGCATATCCCGCATTTGATTGATAGTCGCGCAGAAAGGCCGGATCGGTTCGCTGACAGCCGGCAACGCCCTTTATTATTATATTGTCTAAACGGCATCATGTAAGTTGCGCTGACAGGTCCCCCCCCCGTTGACAGTTCACGAGCGCATCCATAGTGTCTCCTGGCCCTGAGGCAGCAAAGCAGCCCCAAACCATGATGCTCCCTCCACCATACTTCACAGTTGGGATGAGGTTTTGATGTTGGTGTGCTGTGCCTGTTTTTCTCCACACATAGCGTTGTGTGTTCCTTCCAAACAACTCAACTTTGGTTTCATCTGTCCACAGAATATTTTGCCAGTAGTGCTGTGGAACATCCAGGTGCTCTTTTGCAAACTTCAAACGTACAGCAATGTTTTTTCTGGACAGCAGTGGCTTCCTCCATTTTATGACCAACTTATGCAGAAATCCAGGTAATTCCAAAGGGTTCACAGTTCTTGCAACTGTATATATACTGAATACACTGTGCATACACTGTGCACAAAGGCACATCAATAACAGGGATGGAGAAACAGCTACTAACAGTTGTTTTTATTATCCATTCAACAGCTCGTCAGTTTGTAATAAATGACCAGGGATGACTATAACATGTTTAAAATAAAACTGTCAATCATCACAAGTCAGTCCGTTTTAAGTCCATTTGAATTTGTATATAGCCCAATACCATCAATTAGTAAATCTGCTTGGTTTATTTCAATCCAAAGTAGCAAATTCTTGAACTAGTGAAGCATGAACCAGCAAATGATGCCATTTTGTCTTGATCATTTAATGATTATCAAAATGGATTGAATTCAACTTGTTTACTGCTGGTTGACTAATTCAATCATTGTTACTGCACCATGTTCAGGTTAAACACCAGACAATAAAGTACAAATCAGTCTCTGTGATGGATTTCCTTTCTTATCTATTTATATCCATTATGCTCTCTGACCAAAAAATGTAACTTTTAGGATATTTCTTTGGCTGTTTTGATTATTTTTCTCACTATACCCTAAAATGAGGCAACACTGTCCTCCAGTCCAAGTTTGACTGTGACTGCACATTGATGGAAGCAAATTAAGAGGAATGCATCTGTGCACCCTCAGGCAGGAATAAGGGCATCAAAGTATTTTATTTGAGTTATTCTTCGGACAGCATTCTATCACTAATTTCAATGACCGAGCATGGTGCAGAAAAAGCTTGCTTGGTCTGAAATGTAGCTGCGGAAGGCACGTCTGAATGCATTTGTAAGTAAGTTTGTCCATGCATGTGTGTTTTTATGTTCTCTCTCGTGACGCTAATGCAAGTTTGCAAAGATTGTGGGCGGCTTGTGACGTAATGTGGTTTTCACATTTGATTACAATCACGTCACACTGCCCCTTCCAGGGTAATACTTGCTCTGCTTCTCCCTCTCTCTCTTTCACACACATACTCACATCACGCACACACACTGAATGAGTTGGTGAGTAGTGTACATATCCTATAAGAACAAGTGATAGTGAATTAAGTGTGAATCTTTCTTACATGTCTTAAAAACAGACTCTCATATCAGATCTTAAACATGATTATAAATTCTTCAGTGTGAGGATATCTTAAGATCTTAGCAGTTTTTTTTGGCAGATATTTTTTTAAACAAAGGAGAATAAAGAGACTCGCTTTTCAAACCTCTCCTAATTGGCAGTGGCAGATGTGTTTCTCTCTTGCTCTTGAGTTTTTTCTCAGTTTTCTTTTCTTCTCGGGGCTCAAGTCAAGCATTTAAAGTAATTATTTTTTGGGATAAGTTTCTATTATCATTGTTCTGATGCTTGGTAATTGATGAAGCATCAAGCTGACGCTGCTTAAGCAGCATTTAATGATTATTTTATTGTTTCTAATCAGCAGATTTGACAATTTGTTTTGCTTATAAACTAACTAAACAGTTGATTAATAATTTCAGCTCTAGCAGCCGGTATTCTTCTGTCTTTGGTCTTCTATGTTCTGATTCGACTGTACTTATCTTTGCTTGCATTAGCGGTCTGACTGTGCTCTCGACCCCTTTGGATTGGGTCTCTTTTTTAAAGAAAAAATATATGCATGGAAAGGTCTTTGATAATTGTATTACACTAGAAAAACAGTCATTGCAGTCGCAACCGTTGTGCTGTGTTGTGTGTGTGTGTGTGTGTGTGTGTGTGTGTGTGTGTGTGTGTGTGTGTGTGTGTGTGTGTGTGTGTGTGTGTGTGTGTGTGTGTGTGTAGTGTGTTGGCCAGCTCTGTTTTGATTGGTAAACCGCTTAGAAATGTCCCGCCCCTTGGCTTATCACGTACAATGTGTTGGAGCAAGTGTTACACAGCGATGTCGAAATGTTCCTGA
>NW_011346567.1:0-2474 GCF_000735185.1 Notothenia coriiceps | reverse complement strand
TACATGCTTAGCAGAAGATGGCATCTTTTTCACATGAATATTCCAGCCAATCTCTGTTTTGAAACCATGAGCTGCAAAATGAGCGCCTTACCCCACTGTATAGGCGAGTTGGGTACTTTTTTAAATATACCTGGGCAGGCTGGGGTCCTCTGGCACTTGCGGGCCGCTGAGGGGTGGCGGTGTTTGGGGCTGCTCCGCCTCCGTGGGCGAGGCGGGCAAAGCTGACAGCAGACAATGTCATTTAACCACAATTACAATTTATTTTATTTCAACTATATTCTTCTTATTATTATTGTTATTACTACTATTATTATTATTATATATGTAATATTTTTCACTTTTCATTTTTTTCACCTTTTAATATTTATTTTTTTCATTTGTCAACTGAGGGTGCAATGCACCCTTATGCAACCCCGTAGAACCGGGCCTGCTTAATTCTCTCCACCATCTCCGCCGTGTGCGTGTGTGTGTGTTGCATGCAGCAGCCGTGTGTGTGTAAACTGCCCCGCCCCCTCGCACACAGACGGGCGGGAGAGATCTCTCGTCTGGTTTGGAACGATCAAAAATACATCATAGACGCATTTTGTAGTCTTATTGCATAAGAGAAACGGAGTTGGCGAAATTAAAACTGCAATATAATGTTTATGTAGCAATAATACATATGACATCATTTTTTTAAATGTCCAGTAGTAGCTACTGATAAAAAGACCGATAACGTCGGAGCTTAACGGTACCACGGCCTTTACTAATTCATCCCGGGTCCCGTTTAATACCGGGGCTCGGTACCCATCCCTACATAGCCTACATATATATTTTGAGTAGCATTTAAAACTTATGTGCCCAAGATGCTCCAAATGATGAAGTAAATTAATACATGTATACATGCATTAACTAGTAAATGTACAAACGATATGAAATAATTGTTTTACCTTTCCCCATATGATCCAGATGTCTCTGAAGTGTGAACATACCGTGCCACCGGACCGGTGACTATGGGCTACTAGTCTTATGTAATGGAAGTTAAGGTAACAACATGACACACCCACAGGGTGTGTGTGTGTGTGTGTGTGTGTGTGTGTGTGTGTGTGTGTGTGTGTGTGTGTGTGTGTGTGTGTGTGCAAACAAGCGCTGTAAAGATGTCACGTTGAGCCTTTTGTGGAGAAAAGGAAACCTAACATTGCAGTTTCCTTTTCTCCACAAACGAAACCTAACAATGCATCCTTTCTCTTACAAATTATTCATTGCTGTGAAGATTTTAAACTGTCAATATTTCTCCAGAGCAGGATTAAATATTTGTTTTGGACTAAAGGCTTTGCATTGACATTTTACAACAGTCATACAAGATTAGATTGCAAAATGGAGCTACAGTAATGTTTAACTATGTTTTGTAAAGATTAATCTGTGTGATCCGAGAAGAGCCCATCACAATTAATTAGGGTCCAACGTGACATCTTTAACATTGTTTAGTCCGACAACTTTTTGACAGGGTATTTATGGATATAATTATTAAATATATAATGAATTCATTTGAGAAGCTGGAACCATGTTATATGTACGTTTTTACCTGAAGCATGTAAAAAGATCATCAAAATACTTTCCTATTCCTTTTTTTCAATTTGCAAATTGATTAACCATTAAACAAGAGGATAGAAAAAGGCCATATCTAATCTTTTAATAGTTTGAAAAGAGATTGTATTACTCATGTTGAATATCATGCTCTGTATGGGGCTGAAATCTCAACGTCATAATATGTCATACAAAAATAAACAAATTAACCTCTCGAACATCTTTGAAAGAAAGCAACTTCACATGATATATTGGTTAGCAAATATATTTTAATATATAATATTTATATTCATTTTAGCACAATGACAAAATGGCATAATTTCAGTTCAGTCTCATTTAAATCATGACAAAAAGCCACACCTTTATATCTGTTTGAATAATACATCATATCATAATTTGTTGCAGTCTTTTGCAAAATCACACCTTTAAGTACTTCTTGCCCCATGAGAGGAAAAACTTTAGCAGAAGTTTCTAACAGCATTGAGCCTATGGCATCCAACGGGATTATGTTATGAGCTGTATGTAAACATGATGTAATGGCGCTCTTCACTGCATCGTTAAGAAGTGTCACATCCTCCAAACCCATCACTGAGAACTGGATAAATTCATTGTCTTAAACCAAATTCAAATGTGTCGCATTGTCCAACAGCCGTAAATGTAGATTAATTATTTAAGAGCAATAAGTCTTGACTAACATGATGGATTGGATTGACTAACCTGTCACTTGCTACACCTTTTGAGAAAGAAGCACATCACAACATAACAGGCAGAATATGAGAGAACACACACACAGCGCAACTCAAGAACTAAACGCAGCAACAACCTTAAATCAAAGATAATGTCTTTCTCTAACTTGTTTCTAACGCTATCAATATCCACTAACACAACAAAACTGTCAAAAGTAAAGT
>NW_011346566.1:0-3317 GCF_000735185.1 Notothenia coriiceps | reverse complement strand
CAGATTATATATGTGTAAAATGTACAACGTGGTTTTATTACAAGAGAAACTATGGAGCAGAGTTCTCTTCCAGCCAGAGGTGATTTATTGTACAGAGTTATTGCAGTGGGCAGGAATGTGTTCCTGTATCGGTCCTTGTGACAGCGGAGCTGGAGCAGTCTGTTGGAGAAGGAGCTCCGTTGACTGTCCAGCAGCAGGTGGAGAGGATGGGTGGGGTTATCCATCATGGTTCAGTGTGTCACTGTTCAGTGTCCTCCTCTCCACCACAGCTTCAAAGGGCTCCAGCTTGATGCCGATGACAGACCCAGCTTTCCTGATCAGTATTTTGATCCTGCTGTTGTCACCAGCTCTTATGCTGCCCCCCCCCCAGCAGACCGCAGCAAAGAAGAGTGCACTGGCCACAACAGACTGGTAGAAGATCTCCAGCATCTTGCTGCACACGTGGAAGGAGCTCAGCTTCCTCAGAAAATAGAGTCTGCTCATCCCCTTCTTGTACACAGCGTCAGTGTTGATCCTCCAGTTCAGTCCGTTGTCTAAGTGCACTCCCAGGTACTTGTAGTCCTCCACAACAGCCACATCCTCTCCCAGAATGCACAGGGGCTGAGGAGACGTCCTCTGCCTCCTGAAATCAATGACCATCTCTCTGGTCTTGGCCACATTCACTGCAGAGTCATCCGAAAGCTTCTGCAGGTGGCATGACTCTGAGTTGTATTGAAAGTCAGAGGTGTATAAGGTGAACAGGAAAGGAGACAGCACAGTCCAGTGATATTTCCGTAAAAAGAAATGGTCTCATTAATTATGCTTTTACAGCCAAATGTATATCAAAACGTAGATTGTGTCCTTCAGAGCTGTAACCATAAGTCAATTAATACAAAATTAAGTTGATCCAAAAAAATTAGTTTAAAAGTTAGTATTTGTTTCAGCTTTAAATTAAAAACATTCCCTGTGTCAGCTATTCAGGAATATTTTATCTTTAGGTTTTGGACTGCTGCTCAGATAAAATAAGATTGAACTATTTAATATATCAAATAATTAACCATAAGTTACCCTAGTTATTGATATCACTCCAAATGGTGCTGCTTATTCTCAATAGACAGCTTTGCTTACAGTGTGAAGTGCTTTTTCCCTTCACACATGTTCTGGCTTTTTATTGGCTTAGTCACACCAAGAACACCAAAATGCTCACATGTCATTTACAGAAACACAAACTTATACATGCAAATGAGTGTCAGAATGTGTAGGGGGCACACAGGTGATAATGGAACGCTGACTGACTCCACACACATTTCATGGGACACATTGAACCATAGCCACACAGGTTCACAGAAACACATTCAGGTTCACACAGGGGGAATTTGCTAAATGTCCACACATTTCACAAATAACATGGCTCACAAGTAAACAAAAACTACTCTGGAGTCCATAAATAAAATCCTTCCCGTTCATGAATGACGCAGCACCTCTCCTTGGTATCAGAGCATTTGACAAAAGAGAAGCTTAAAATAAAAATCTCTGATGGTGGGAGTCAGGAGGTAAAAATGATTTGGTTGATCTCTCCTGTCTCTGACAGCTGAGGCTAAAAAATTACTTCTAAACTTTTCCAAGAAATCACACAGCTCAGGGTGAGATGTAAGAATTTGCAAAAAGATTAAAAAAATGATTAAGACACTGTTCAAGTTTCAGATTTGTATTCATTTATGTTGCATTCCTTTTCAAAGAGCAGAACATAACAGATATTCATTGAATCTTAAAGGAACAGCACTATAGTCCCCAGGAGCTATATTTACCAAACAAGACAAATAAGTGGTAGTTTGCAGAAATTCCTAAAATAAGGGGTGTCTCTGTCTTTACTTTAGGACTCCTAAATACTCCTACAACTATCATCTGCTGATGGTATTTGATGCCAGATACAATGTAATTAACAGGCCAATATTTCTTATTGATTCAGCAATCTATTAATATTCTTTTTCTATAATGTAAATGAATGGGTTCCTTGCTCTTAGTAGTGTTGTGGCTCTTACTGTAAGAGAGAGCTGATGTGCTTCAATGTGCTGCACCGCACGTTTCAGTTGGAGGAAACAAAGGTGCTGGTGAGACATACAAATCAGCAGACTTGGTGAAAATCTAAACTTCTTGTGCTTCTTATGCTGAAATGATCTGGCTCATACCAAATATGAGCAGTTTTTCAGGATGAGACTCTCAGTCTTAGGCAGATATTTTGCAGATTTGTCTCAGACTCTGTCTAAGAGGAGCTATGTTATGTGTTTGTAAGCATTTTACACTTCCTTACTATATTTCCCTGAATCACACATTTATAATCTGGGTTTGGCTAGTCATTGTTATTCATGTAAACAGCAGACTAAGAACAAAATTGCAAATACGTGTGACCAAAAGCAGTGGCATGTTTAGGGAAATACGTGATTCTTTGATGCATAGATGGTCAGCAGAAAGGTGGATTATTTGCTTTGTAAAGTTTCCCATGACATTTTAATACCACTGTGAAAGCTCATCATTGTAGGGATCCACTGTAACACACATCAACTCAAGCTGACAACACACACTAAAATTGATGTCAATATTGTCACACCTTTTAGTCCTATGATGAGTTTATGTTTAGTACTAAAGAGAGGTATCTACGATGTGTGCACAAAAATGGCTATTATTTGACTCCTGAGGCCTGTACTACGAAGCCGGTTCAACATAACCTGGATATGTTTGAGTTACCCGGCTTACCTAATCCAAAACAAACGCGCTCTCGCTAAACGGTCCTACGACGCTGGTTATCAACTCGTTAACTCAAGCCAGCTTTAACCTATCTAGTTATGTGCGCGTTCACATAAAAGGGGCGGGGTTAGCAACATTTGACCAATCACAAACATGGAGAAGCGCACTGACAGCGCAGCGTCATACTTCCTGAATGAAAAGTTAACTATAATATTAGACAAATATATGAAGACCAGGGTTTCCCACACATAGACTATACTTGGGCAGGCCACCCAGGTATATTAACGGCCGCCCAGGTATATTTCGCGACCCATTTAGGTTTGTTTTTTTATTCGTCCGTGACCACGACGCCATCTGCGATCGATTAACTTGTGGACAATGATCACTCGCTCTACGCCTCCTGTACCCAGTCCCGGACTGGCCATCGGGAGGACCGGGGGGTTTCCCGATGGCCTGGCATGTTAAGTGGCCTGCCTCACACAGGGTGACTGGCTGTCCACATGATGTGGCCTGCCGACATGGCCACTGTCATACAGATCATAAATCAAAGCCCTTGATTGGTCTCTGTGTGTCATTCAAGCTCGGGATAACCT
>NW_011346565.1:0-2534 GCF_000735185.1 Notothenia coriiceps | reverse complement strand
ATTTGCTTCCAGTTAAATGTAAAAAAAACAGTATGCATGATGTTCAGTAAACGACCAGTCAAAATCGAAGGATCTATTGTGTTTTTAAACGGATCAGAAATAGAACTAGTCTCCCAGTTCAATTATCTTGGACTCATACTGGACTCGAACTTGACTTTTAAGAAACATATTAAGAAAGTATCCAATACTATTAAATTCAACTTGCAAAATTTTGAACAAATTAGACCTTTCTTAACTGTCAATGCTGCAAAGTCAGACCTCCACTGTATGATTCTATCCCACATTGAATACTGTTTTACCAAATGGTCGTTTGCTTGTGCCACAAACCTGAAACCCATAGAACAGCTGTACAAGAGAGCTATCAAGGTGTTTGACGGAAAGCCATATTCATACCACTACTGTGCCATCCTTGAAAAACACAATTTCTTGAGCTTTGACAATTTTAAGTCTTTTAAAAGTATGTGCTTTATTTATAAATGTTTACATGGACTGGCCCCCCCTCCTTTAGGGGAATTCATCCACAAAAAGACACTGGACGCTGCACTAGGTCAGAAACCAGAGGAGAATGTGAAGTCCACCGTAGACGGACCACTTTTGGACAAAATGTCCTCTCCATTAAAGGCACCTCATTCTGGAATAGCCTCCCAACTGAGATACGGGATTGTCCCACTCTCAATAGCTTTAAAGGTCAACTCAAAGAGGGATGAGAAACAAACAGACGTGCGATCACCGCTAAATGTCACTTTAATACAGGGGTATATTCTCTTGTACTTTAGTCAGCTCTTGTGTCTTCTCTTGCACTTTACATGTCGTTGCTGCCATATTGTATTACCATGTCATAAATATGGAACATCTGGGAATTGATGCCAATCAGGATGGGCCGAAAACTTTCATTCTTTCAAATAAGGAGCAGGGGTCTACTCCACTGGTTTCCGATTAGGAATCAGATTTTATAGAAGTTTCAAAAAATGATGATGAGTTTATTGCCTTGGTAAACATTATCCCTTGTGTTTTTGATCTCCGTTTGTAGGTTAATGTCTTCTTAAATACATGTTCAATTCGTACATTATACCATTACAAGTAAAATAGATTGCCAGAAACCAGGATTGTTTTGGTCAAAATGACAAACTGAAGGTTTAAGAAATTATACTTAATGGTGATATTGACCACTTCTTTGTGAAGTAAACAGAATATGGATGCAATGGTTTGTGGTTTTGAGCATTTCTATCTATGATAACATTGTACTCACCAATGGCAATTTTTAAATCTGTGAACATAGGGACATCACTACAACAAAGACCAACAGGGCAAGAAACAGTCAACTAATCGAGTTTTAGACAAACTTAATTGAGAAACAAAACAGAGAATAGGTGGCCAAACATCTTTGACCTAGAGTATTTAGGGTAGTTCAAGTAGCACAGACAACACATGTAAAACAAAGACGGAGAAGATATAGAGCTATATTATTATCTACAATAAGAATAGAGCCCTAAAAATAGCAGCCAATCTGAAATCCCCCTGGGGAGCCATAGACTTGGCCTTTACACTGATGTTGGTTGTGGAGGTGCACATTTGCATAGACATTATAGACTGTCTGGACAGCAGACACACAAATCATGTTAAAATATACTTTGGCCAAGATGATGATTGGATGATGATTGGATGATTGGATGATTAGAAAGTCTGAAGACAAATCCAAGTGAAATCATTTAACAACAAGAATACAGCCATGGCCAACAATGCATTCCAACACGTTCTCACTCCCAACCCGTCACATGTTGACGGTCGGTCAGGGCCCCTCCCTGTCACTCTATTACGGACAGGGTACCCCTTGGGAGTCAGTTTTCAACGGGCAGGGCGTCCCATTGACTTGCATAGAGCTCCCTGAACGTTGGTAATAGACGAGTTGGGATCGCTGCGAAATTCTCTCCGCAGATCCATTCTCATAGCGTTTATTAACCTTTTTCTTACTCAATATCAAGCCACACTTATTGTTTTTACTTCTTTATTTTAATTGAATAATGTAGGACTTTTGTTGCCGTCAGTTATGGGGAGAGTAGGGGCTCAGAATACTGAAATCTGTATTGTTTCATCGTTTTTTCCTTCTAATTTTGTATTCTTTTCTAAACCACACACTGTTATTTACTCAACAATAACACATAATTATCCTTGTGTTTATTTATTTGTTTGATTAATAAACACAAGTTGGAGTCCGTCAGGACCGAGGGTCGGAGCAGCTCATAGGTTCAGATTCAGATTCAACTTTATTGTCATTACATAGTACATGTACTAGTGACGAAATGTAAGTTCAGGCATCTGACCAGAAGTGCAAAATAGCAGTGCAGGAGTCTACAAAATGAGAATAATTATACATGGAATTTTTATAAATAGAATAATTATAAATAGGCTATAAACAGATGAATATATACAGTGTAAACGGCATTGACAATAAAATATAAAATAAACTGAACAAAAATATAATGCAACACTTTTGTTTTTGCTCCCATTTTTCATGAGATGAACTCAAAGATCTA
>NW_011346564.1:43891-51132 GCF_000735185.1 Notothenia coriiceps | reverse complement strand
AACGGGAGTTGAATGGCTTTCTTGTCCGCAGCAGCAGAAAGCATTTTCGAATGTTTGAATGAATCAAAGTGGGTCGCCACCGTCGATTTTCTCTTATGCTGCAACACACAGTTGCACGGGGTGCAGAATAGTTTCCCCCCACTTTTTGCCCGGTCTTTAGTAGAAATGTTCGTTGGTAAATGAGCTCTATACAGTGTTGTTTACATTCTGTGATGCGCGAGCTGATAACGTCACGTCAAGACGAGTTAACTTTTTTTTCTTCTCAACTTTGTGTGGAAAAATGCGGGGATTATGCGGCCTTTTGATAAATATGCGGCTTTTTAAAAATCTGCGCCATTTGGCTGATTATGCGGTAAATTCTGCGATCGCAGAATCGCGTTTTTCTGGAGGTTCTAACAAATATACGAATACAAGTGTTGAAGTAAAAATGTATTTTATTTAAAACACACACAAAACTTAACTTCACAGACTGTATGCGTTTTATCAGCTGAAGCAGTGGGCTAATCAAGGTGACGTAACATTAAATTAAAAAAAGTTACCAATATTTTTTTAATGTACCTAGCCCTACTCAATCATACACTCAGCCTTTAGAGGGGCCCCATTTTTCTAATTTAAGGGTCATATATTTTGTGCCTCTATAGAAGTATTTACATGCTTTAATGTTCAAAGGTCTTTATTTTGTCTCATACTACCTGTGCTGCAGCACTTCTTTTCACCCTCTGTCTGAAACCAGAGCCCAGCTTGGTTAGCTGGACGGCTCTGTTGTGATTGGTCAGTTCATAGATGTCCCACCCCTCAGCCTATCACGTACAATGTGTAGGAGCCCTAGCCAAAAGGAGCTTGAGTGTTACATAGGGATATAATTATGTTACTGAAGTAAACAAAGTAGTCCAATGGAGGATTTTCAGGCAGGGGGAGTGTGTGTGGGAGAGAAAGTCCCTTTGGAGGGAACTTTGTGATTTTAGCCTTCGGAGTCTATTAACATGCACAACAACCTATATTAACCCCCCTCAAAGAAAGGGAAAAGCTTATTTATTGGCTTTTCTTTTAGTGTACGTACAGGTTCATTTTTTTGTTAATTCCAGAGTACTGTTGGAAAATTGAACTAAAGAAAATCTCACAGCAGGTTTGGAATAAACCGTGTGCATATGTGCATGTCGGTTGAGTTTATATTTAGTGTCTGCCATAAGCTACCATAAGCGGATAGAGTTGTTGGAAGCCACTGACTCGAGCAATGGGCTTTTTTCTGTTTGGCTAAATCTGAAGTTTGGGCTTTCTGAAACAAGTAAATGGTTTGCATCTTTCTTTTTTTCTTTCTTTTCATACTTTCCCCCTTGATTCTATTTCCGTCTTCTTCCATTGACAGGTTTACAGCATCATAACACAACATCTGTATTCTAATTATCATGCAGCCTAAATAAACATTGATTACCTCAATGAATATTCTTTAGACACATTTGAAACACACACACACACACACACACACACACACACACACACACACACACACACACACACACACACACACACACACACACACACTCACACGTAGTAGGGCTGTACTATTCGGGTTTCAATTTCGTTATTCGGATATTCGTTTTGTTTGTTTTTTCATTTCCCCCCCGTTTTTTTTCAAATTAAATTAATTGAAATCTCCAATATCAACTTAAGAGCTTGTTCGGGGGGTGCTAACACTTAACCATAAACGTTATCGTTTACTTTCTCCGTCTTTATATGTAGATATTACTTTTCTCCGTTAATCTTCGTACCGTTGTTTCCAAAGCAACATCAACTTCCTGTCAACAGCGCTACCTCTCCTTCAAAATAAAAGCATATCCATAAATAGGAAGCCAAGCCAAATTACACTTAAGACATATACAAATGCAACGAAAGTAACAAACACAATGCGATATCCTTTTCAATTTCAAAGAACACAAATCGGGTTAATATCTATAAAACAACAATACTGTAGAATAACAAAAAACCATGAGCTGCAAAATGATACCCCACTGTACAGGCGATTTGGGTACTTTTTAAAATATACCTGGGCAGGCTCTGTTTTGCCAAGGTCCTCTGGCACTTGCGGGCCGCTGAGGGGGGGCGGTGTTTGGGGCAACGAAGACGGCTGCGGCTGCTCCGTCTCCGTGGGCGAGGTGGGCAAAGCCGGCGAGTCGGGTGTTAGTGTCCACGACAGTGGCCACGATAGTGGCCGCGGGTAACGTAATGTCCCCATGTTCTGAACTGTTATTACCTGCAGACAGTAGATGCAGTGTTACTGCTGGCGATTAGGGCTGGTTGTTTTAACCATTTTCTGATGTCCATCACTGACTGTTGTGTAAGCACCTTGCAGATGAAGAACGCGCAGCGGCACAGGTCACGCACACGTGACATAATAACGTTACTTACCGTTTAAATTGAACAAATAAATGCAGCAATGTTATTTAACTACAATATATTTTATTTCAACAAAATGCTTCTTCTTCTTCTTCTTCTTCTTCTTCTTCTTCTTCTTCTTCTTCTTCTTCTTCTTCTTCTTCTTCTTCTTCTTCTTCTTCTTCTTCTTCTTCTTCTTACTACTATTATTATTATTATTATATATGTAATATTTTTCACCTTACATTTTTCTTTTTCACTTTTCATTTTTTTTCTGTCAGAAGCCTGGCTATTTGTGTTTGTCTCATTAGTGGGTTTGCATAGGGAGTAGGAGAGTGGCAGGCTGTCGTACGGGTGACACTAGCTGTGTTTGTCGTTGGGCTTAGGATGTTTGGAGACAGACCAATATGTGTATGTGTGTAATACGGAGAGATATGCATGCATACTGTATATGCAGGTGCACGTGTACTCAGGGGTGCCGCCAGGGATTTTGGGCCCCATGAAAAGATATCACATTGGGCCCCACCACCACCAGGCCAAGGCCACGCCAACCAAGCACAATGCTGTAACCACACCTCCAGAACCCAACCGACTCATTTATGCTTTAAATAACTACCTGTACAGGCTTGCATCTATCTTGTAGTCCAATACTAACTGCACAATATTTACTGACACTGAACGGTGAACATATAACACTGTGCAGACGTGCAACATTCTACTTCATTAGAATTCACTATTTTATATAACCCTAACATTCCTGACAATAGACCTCAATAGTCATCTTTTATGGTGTACATGCCTTTTTAATAACATTTTTGAATGGAACATTCAAAAATCAAAATAAATATAACTTAAATATACATGACCTCTTAAATAAAAATAAAGTGAACATTAACACCAATATTATCATTTATAAAATGCTATAACAAAAAAATAAAAATAAGCAGCAGATTTTTTTATTAAATATACATACCAACTACAAAATAAGCGGGTATTAAAGTGTAAACGGACAACAAAACGGAAATGGAAATGAAAAGGCCTGATGGGGGTGCTAAATCAGAGCCTATTACCTGTTCTCAGTCTTTTTCTCATCATGCATCTTCTGTGTAGTGATCCAATATCGTTACCCTTGCCCTTTAACAGTTATTACGAGCCCTGGCTCAGCCTTACTCACCAAGAGCCCAGCGCCTAGCCTTCTTACAGGCAAAGTCACTGATAAAGTCCTTGAAGTCCATGCTTTCTAGCCAACTGGCTTTCAATGGACAGTATGGCAAGACTGCAAAGCCTTATGGGGGGGTCAGTGCTGCTGAGCATAGAGATGGATCTGTTGGTCCTGGCACCAGGGGGAGGGACAAGTTGACAACTGATTTAGTATGAATAGCTGCTAAAAATGTACCTGCATTTATTAAACGTCAGCTAAAAGAGGAGTGAAATGAAAAACCTCAAATAGCAATGAATACATTAAAGGTGGGGTAGGTAATTTTGGAGAAATCAGCTCGAGTGCGCTAAAATTTGCAAATACACAACCGGAAAAAATCTGCCACTTCCTTACAGAGCCCCTCCTCAAACACACATGAACGCGCACATGACCAATGAGGGCACGAGATAAGTTTGTGCACAGATGGAAGGCTGACATGCAGGTAGGCCATCCAGTTATTTTAGCCGGGCCGCTGTGCTTTTTTACAGCGCCACGGCTTCCACAGATGTTAAGAGCATTCCATGCAATATAACAAAAAGTGTATCTCGAGCCGGTTTCTCAAACTTACCTACCCCACCTTTAATGTCAGCAAAACATTACAATTATTATTTACAATGGACTACGCTTAGCTAACAGACTAATTTCCACCACTCATGGACCACACCCACCTTTTC
This sequence comes from Notothenia coriiceps, assembly GCF_000735185.1. NCBI lineage: Eukaryota > Metazoa > Chordata > Actinopteri > Perciformes > Nototheniidae > Notothenia > Notothenia coriiceps. The sequence continues at coordinate 46,887 of NW_011346564.1, read as the reverse complement.
TTTTGAAAAACTGGGTGACATACTGTCGCCCTTTAGACCCTCTCTCTTGTCTTTCTTTCCTTTCTTTTCTTTCTTGAAAGCCTGACTTTGTTAGTCGTTGAGACATTGTACACACGTAAGTACTAGCATCCCTCCTCACATGCTCTCACTAGTCTCTCTGCTAGAAAGGGCTGGTGCTGCACAGCGTTTGGAGGCAGGACCAAACCATTACATGTAAATAGAGGGGGGTGTTCGATGCTTTGGATAATTAACTTTTGGAAGAAAATAAGTTAAATGAATCATAAGTTTAGTAAGTACATCATCAATATGATGTTATATTAATGCTAATTATTGATTATTGATGAAAGGTTACTTAACATTTTTTTCTTAATGTTTAAAATAATTTGGGCCCCCTGTCAGTCACGGGCCCTTAGAATCATCCTAACTTTTCACCCCCTTACGGCGCCCCTGCGTGTACTGTATATGTAAATGGGGGAATTATAGTCTCTATACTCAGGCTCGGTGTGTTTGCAGACCGCACCAGAAGCCTCATAATGCTGTGGATTTACTCTGTTTGATCACTCCAAGTGTTCTCTTATGCCTGAGCTTTAGTTTACTCGCGCTCAAAGTGCATGAGCGCCCGGGGCGATTAAGGTTCAGATACTTACAGATTCTGTGTGGTGGAGTAGGTCCGCGCGATATGGAGAAGGTGTAGAAGACTAGGATGTAAACCTTTTTGCTCGGCGTCTTTTAAGTGCAATGAACCGTTTTGTTGATAAGCTTTCTCTTCGAGGCATTGTGTAAGTGAGTGGATTTCTAATCTAAAGTATGTGACCGACAGAATCTCTTTGTGATTAGTATGTTCTCTATTGTCATAGATTTAGTTATTTATTTTAGTCGGCTATTGTGCTTTCGTGTACCGATGAATCTGTCAACGTTCTTACTGTAGTACAACGAAAGACCCGATTTAGAAATAGTCATTGTGGGTCTAAATTGGCCATTTTCAAGGAGTTTTTATCTCAGTGTCTGTAATAATGATAGTTTTTACTTTTCACGTTTAGTGCTTTGTAATTTTTTTTTTTAATATTTGTTAATGTTTTTTATTTTTTTTTTTTTTTTTTTTCTATTGGAAATGGTAATCTTTTATACCAGTATGTTTATATTAGTGAAGAGATTTTCATTGGAGTAAAATTATATCAAATTAATATATATTATGGTTTATCTATTATTATGTAATTATTATTGAAATATTAACATCATCGTGGATTAATGTTGCTTAACTGTCGGTTTGAGCGAAGTGTCGTCATAGTTATTGGTCTCGAGCCCCGGGCCGCCTGTGGGTTGTTCGGGGCCAGGCGCGTGTGGCCGCCGCCCTACGCGCCGGCGCCCCGGCCCGGGTGGTCCCCCTGGGGGCGCTAATACAATTGTACTGTCTGTTATTTCTGTTACCTCTCCTCCGTCGATGTAAAGTCTGTGTATATGAGGTGTTCCGATTATGTACGTTCTGGAACACTGAGCCTGAACTGGTAACTGAAAGAATTCCGACTGAGCCTGAACCTGAAGCCTGAGCTTTGTATGCATTAGACTACTGAGCCGCGCGCTGGCTTGAGCGCTGTGAGGAACCCACTGGGCCTGAACCTGAGCTTGTGTCCAGATTGGTACTACTGAGCCTGTGAGGCAAGCCCACTCGCGAAGCTGAACCTGCAGCTGATGCTGGAGATAGTGTGAAACCACTGAGCCTGGAACCTGAGCCTGAGCTTCTCACCACTGAGGCTCTCGACTGGCAAACCTGAGCGCAGCTTAACCACTGACTGATGTTCTGACGGTGATCACTGGTACGGCAATGGAGCCACAAGGTCTGGGTTAATAAAAGACGACGCTCGAGACGCGAGCATCAAGTTCTAATAAATCTGACAGCTGGAGTAAATTCGAATGGAAACTGCGTTGCTTGTTAGTCTACTGTCGAAATACCTCACGGCGTTTCGATCGCTGCTGCATTGGGTGTCTTGTTTTGACTTAATTAATGATAAGCAATAAGTAAATAATACTAATTAGGACCGGGTAGGTGATGTAGACTGCTAGGCTTCGACACAGCGGTGATGAACGACCAGGCAGTTGCAGTCTGAAAATTAGACACAAGAGATTATACGACAAAAATTTTCGTTGAGCGACACTCGTCACTGATATTTAGAGTAGACATAAGAACATGTTGACTGTTATTTTCGAAAAACTCAACTTAAAACGACAAAACAAAAATGCTGGCGAGACCGGAGAGACGAAGCGTTGCTGAGGAACTTGTGTTAGTGCATAGTACACTTAAGTCGAAATTTCGTACAACAGAAATCGATTTGTTTTGTTAAATAGTCAATCACATTGAACCCGCCAATAGGCCGTTCGAACATCGCGGATTACGGATTGGTTAACCCATCCAAGTCTGGATCTACGGTCACGGTCCGCCAGTCACTTAGTGAAGATGTTACCCTCTTTCTTACGTCCGTACATAGTGGACATAGTGTAATCTGATGGTTATGTCAGTAGCCCGTAGCAGGTTAGCGTATAGTTGGACCAAATGTCTTGTCCCTTGTAGCCGGTTATGTCGTTAACCACGGTTAGGCTCAACTTCCGTGTGAGAGGTTCACTGTGTTTTTCAGCCGTCATTGTGAAATTCGTTTTCGCCTTGTCCTTCTATGGTAACTGTCGTGTGTGTGTAATTTATCAGTTCGTGATACATTTGCCTATGCGAACCAAACAGTACCGTAAAAGACAATTCGCTGAGAACAACTAGAAACAACAGGTTAAGGTATAAAAGAAATGAGTTATGTCTTTTGTTGTTACGAGGATTGAAACGAGTGATTAACGAAGGGTTACGCTTACAACAGTTAAAAATTGTTCAAGAACGGTCGTTCATTACAATTTACCGTTTGCCACATTCTATGACATTGTATCAATGACATTGGTTATATTGGACCGGGACGCGAGTCAAAGTGGAAAAATGGGTAGAACAAATCAGTTGACTC
>NW_011346564.1:23660-42918 GCF_000735185.1 Notothenia coriiceps | reverse complement strand
ACCACAGGTAGACTAATAACGGAGCTCAGCTGTTCAGACATTATTATGCATCAAGTGATATACATGGTCAAAACGACCTAGAAGCACACAGCTTACAGCTGTAGTCGTGTGACTTTAGCTAACGTTAGTTAGTGAAATTAGTTAATTAAATTAGTTAATTTGTGAATGTAATCTTTGCTAGCTAGCTAGCTACGTTAGCACGTATTTACCTTGGAGCAAACGTATTTGTGTTTGTTGATATTCGCCATATTCAGCTGGGCATGGGGCCTGCCGCATTTCTTTATCCACTGGCGGCATCTCTCCTCTCGGGTTTTGGGTTTAGGAAACGGGTAAAATATCACCCCCCCTCCTAAGCTTATGGGATATCTGCTATCCGATTTGCAAAGACCATAAGCACAACGCTTCACCATTTTCGCAATGAATTTGAACGCTAAGCTTGTCGGACTTCCACAGGGAGCCGCGCACGTGATCGAATATGATTGGACAACGGGCATTTAGGGGCGTGGCTTTGCGAAAGGTCAATTGCATGTTCAATTCACTACCCTGGAAGTTAATACAGTTGTTAAAGTTGGAACAGCCTGTGGACAGCCGTTCTTCCTTGCATGTCAGTCGCCGACACCTTCTTACAGAGGACAGGCACATCTAGCTGCAGGCACATCTAGCTGCAGCACGACCCGTATATTTCCGCACACCGTGTTCTCAAGACATATTTTTTTTTAACATTTTCAACATGGTGGATAAATCCTTATATGCTCCCGGTAACACACTGAACGTCAACTTTGCCTCCTTATTACCTCACCCCTACTTTAGTGGGAACAATGAGTCTGCGTCTTTGATGCACAGAGGAATAAACGCAGATCATCCTCTGGCTGCAGCCTTGACCGGTACTTGCTTTTGATCAAAGTCAATGCGGAAAACCTGCACTCACACAGGTAGGTGGAGGTGAAGGGAATTAGCACTTTTACAGCCTTTTTGGCGAGGTGGGGGAACTCGGTCTCCACAGACAGCCACAAGTGGGCAAGTGTCACTTTACTCGTCTTTTTCTCATTCTTTTGTGTCTCACGCTGCGCCTCCCCTGAAGCTCTCTGGCGCCCCCCAGGGGAGGCGCGCCTCACACTTTGAAAACCACTGGTCTATACGATAGAGAACGTTAGCAGATTCAACAGATATCGACTCCGTGTGGACGGGGCCTTAAAAAACTAAGCTACCAAGAGAGGACAAGACAGGTCTACATGACGTCAAATGAGTGAACATAATGAGCGCCTAGGAAATAGGAAAGTTTCAACTAAAAGGCTGCAGGTGGCCTAATAGTTGTAATCAAAGCCCCTATAAACAAGTGCATCTATGCAGCATACAAAGGAAAGTACATTGGAACATTTGTGGTAGGACAAGAGAAGCAAGAAGTAATAGTTGGTCTTGACGAAGCTTCAATGCAAGTGTTCCATTATTTCCTGTTTTTCATTTTATGCCATTTGTTAATTTGTCTGGTCAAATTAAACAACCTAATGCTGTGCCTCATTATATTGAGATAGAAACAGGATTTAGCTAATCTCAGTTATTGAATAACATTGTTTCTCAAGCCTTTATAAATCCTTCTTTATCTCTTTTATATTGAGGCTTTCATCCATGGTGAATTTCTAATCTTCATCTGTGTCTGATTTTCATTGAAGCAGGGTAGATAACTTTTTTTTAAATGTTTTTTTGGACCCTTAAACAAAACATTTCCATTCCATGGTAAATTTTCCAATATAATTATTTTTGGATTATTTAAGCAAACCAGAATTGCGAATGTCAATGGCTGTAATGTAAATGCAATATGGGTAAAGGGAGAAAGAAATGGTGGCCTGGTTAGACTATAAAGCACCAATTTGTTCGAATTTGTATTACTTTTTAAGGGCGTTTGATTTCCATAAAATAAAATCCATAAATACGTTGACAGTACGCTTGCTATTGTAGAATATTGCCAATGTGACACAAAAGGTGAAGTTACATTGCTTCTTTGCCATTCTCTTCACTGGCAGGTATGACTGGTCTAATGAGTGGTTGAATAGGCAGATGTATCAATATGCAAATGTAGATTAAGGGCATGTCCATGGTCATTTATGGTAAACTGTCAGTCTTGTGTATGTGCGCTCAATTTCACAATGAATGAGATAAGACGTCTCGGAACCACATGGAAAAGTTTCGGTCATGTGCTGCATCAGGGCACACTGCCATTTTTATATGTTGTCTTGTTTACCTTGGTTAAATCCAATGCAGATGACACCAGGCTGCTACAAAATCAGACCACACACTTGTACAGAGATGATTCAGGTCTGATATCACCAAGTACCACCGGAACTCTTCAATTCTGTGCGTCATGGTCTTCTTCTGGAATTTCAAATCATTCAAGTATCGTGGTGTATTCTTGAAAGGCATTATGAAGCAAATCCTGCTTCAAGCGAGATTTGTTAGAAGTCCATGCTTGGGTCAGGTCCTATGTCATAACCAATAGGCTATTTTGACCCAAACCATTCAAGATTAATCATAACATAAAATAGCTACGTATGTAGGTGTGTTTTGTAATCCCTTTTTTCCTCAGTTACATTCACTTTTTTGTCCACTGCATAAGGAATTTAGTGTACATATGGCACTGGCAGCACTCCTTTTTGTACCTTGCCTACCTTAGACACGTGCACACACTGGGCCCAATCCAACTTAAGAAGTCAGGGCAAACACAAATATTCTCCTGCCTCTTACCGTCATGCCTTCTGCTGCTTTTCTTTCTTCTTTCCCCTCTTACCTCCCCTCTAGCCTCTTTCCTCCCCAGCTGGTACAGTTTGCTGGTTAAATATTTGGGAGCTGGGGAGTGGGTACTTGGTGCTGGGAGGCCTAAGCTAGGAGGATCAGCAAAGGAAAGGCTGCAGTTGTTGTGGATTAGCTGCTTGTTTTATCATAATACCACTGCCTGCGTGCTTGGGGTTTTGTTCTCACCAGGCAAGCTGCACAGTCAGAAGTCACCAATTCTTTAAAAATGTATGATTAAGGCAACTTGCTACTGCTGAGCTTCAGTTTTGCCGGAAGAAGCTGGATTTGCATAGCTTTCCTGAGGATGAAAATACAGCTCCACAACTTTTTCTTCGCACTGTAGCTTTGCTTCTTTGGCCCGGGGTCTCCCGTGTGGTTCATCTTAGAGTAAAGGTAATATTCAGGTTAAATCACAGGTGGAATTCAGAGTTGCAGCTTTGAACTCATAAGTCTTGAAGTTCAAAGCCGAAGCTACAAAGTGGAAAATTGAAAGACAATGAAGAATGCAAGCTGCTATACGGAATAGGGGAAGAGAAAGCTTGGAGAAGTGCAGTACAGGAAATACATTTTTCGTCATATATAAGGGACATTCTCAAGAGTAAACCATGGCTATGAGTTTAGGAAAGAAGGGATATTGGATCTGAAAGGAGAGACAAAAAGGGTATGATTCAGAAAGAATACAAAATATGTATTGGTTAGTATGTTGTGATTGCAGAATAACTACATTAAGATTTGCCGTGTACTATTATGAATACAATTAAAGCTCCCAGGAAGTTAAAATAATAGTTTGACTTACTTTGAAATTGTGCTTACCTGCTTCCTTGCCCTTAATAAGATTGCAAGATAAGATCCCCTCCATATCTGTTATATAAAGATACTGCCACTAGCCAGTTAGCTTAGCTTTGCGTCAACACTAGAAGCAGGGGGGGAAAGCTAGCTGCGCTGTGCTTACCTGCATATCTGGAGATGTCATATCTCTTTTTTTAACCTACACAGAAACAGACTTTAATGTTTTCATGTTTTAATCTCCAATTTTCTTTGTCAAACATTTCATACTTTAAACTCGTAGCCCACTATGAAAATACTTAATATTTGTAGTTGCCAAACACTAACACATTTTATAACACTGTTATATCTGATATGGCTCAACATTGTCGAACAGGTGTACAGCATGAATCTGGTAACCCAAATATGATTGTGATAATGTTTTGAACATACGACACTGTGACTAAATGTAACATATAATAAACAAAAAATAAAAGCTCAACTTATGCATTATGTTTATGTCTCCCCGTCTTGTCATTTAGAATTCAGAAAAATACATACAGAGTAAGGAGGAATTCCACAGTGCTGCCTCCAAGACGGAAGCAAACGTGAGGTAAGAGTCACACACACACACACACACACACACACACACACTCACTCACTCACTCACTCACTCACTCACTCACTCACTCACTCACTCACTCACTCTCAACCTAATTTGCTGAACAAAAGTAAGACGATATTACTCCCTGGAGCCTCACCACACATACCAGTTCTCACACGTAAATGAGCATGCACACAGCAGAATAATAAGTAGCAATAGATAGTAATCTGCTGGTTTTTTCAATTTTTTTTAACAAGTCAAATTCAAACATTCTCTAGAGCACACCTGACTAATGCGATAAGTGTTTTAATTGGCTGCTTTAATTAAGCCGAATTGAACAATACCCTGTATCCCCGTCCTTGCTTCTCACTGTGGACTTGTAATGAGCCACAGCCTGGTAAGCAAGCTAATTATTGCAACTGCAGTCTGTAAAAACACCCGGGTCTTGACCTGCTGTTTAGATTTTGTGTCACACCAGTAACTGGGTTTGCCAATAACAAGAGTCCTGCAAGTACTCATAGATGACGGGAAAATAATATTTGTTACATTGAGTTTTATTAACTGACTTGTGGCCAGGGCGTTTATCTGTGTTTTAATTATATTCTTGGATTTTCCTCTTATTGTTTTTTTTTGCCTTCATCCTAATGAAAACTAGACATCCATGCAGACATCTGACATCTGTTTCCATTGGTTAAAAATTGTCTGTGTATCTTCCCGTTGATTTGGATTTAAAGAGGCCATATTGCGCTTATTGGGGGTTTTCCCTTTCCTGTAGTGTGATATAAAGGTTTTTTTGCATGTAAATGATCTCCAAAAGCTAAATTCCCAAAGGTCCCTCGAGAGGGAGTTTCTCCCCGACCCATGGTGACCCACAGACCCCAAGTTTTTTTCCGTTATCCTGCTGACAGACAGACAAACAAACCCAATAATAAACAAACTCAACCAAAAACAAACTCAACCAAAAACAAAAACATCCTTTGAAGATCGAACAAAACCAGAGGTTGTACTCAACAAGTGTCATACCAACAACTGTGGTCAAACACCAAAACCTTTAAGCAAAAAGTAAGACAATCAGTAAAATTATTACCAAAACATATGCTTGTTAAGGTTGATGGAAGCTTACAGACAGACTTGAGCTTTGAATCTTGATCTCATTCACTTCCCTAAATGTATATGTGAGTGTTTGAACTCAGATCAGCTGGTAAATCAGGTGCCCTAAGAGTCTTGTATGTTGCCATTATTTAGGCATACACTTTTTCAATTGGTAACCCGTTTACCATAACGTGAAAAAAACCACATGATACTTGAACTCCATTTTTCATCACTTAATACAATGGTTCAGACAAACTGCTGTAACTGTTGGCCTGTTTAGAACCCATCTCATCGCCTGACAGTTTGAGTTTCTTGGCTCATCTGACTTTTCTAGCAGTGCCACCATGTTCCCAGATCTCAGCAATGACTTTAGAGTGTAAAATGCTTTTATAGCCAACTGAAGATGGCCAAAGATACAAAAAAGAACACAATTTGGGAATAACCAATTCCTCACCCAGTGAGAGTACTTGCCTGCTACCAGTAGCTGACAGCGACTTGCAGATGCACTGGAAGTAAAATATGAGGAACATTTCAATAATACAGCATCAGGGGTACAATTCTGAATAACCATCCTGCCAAATGGAAGTGTACCTGCTACACCTTCACACTTAAGCCCTTAACCTCAGTTTTAACAATAACAACAATGGGTTTTAGGTTAATTTGAACGATGACATCTGCAATTTAGGAATACCAGACTCCCATTACAGAAAGATTTAAAGCATTACCAACATTCTTTTGATCTGTGCTGATGCTTAAGACAAGGTGATCTTACCTCTGGGGGATCCGTACAGTAATACCAATAATCCTCTGCTCGTTGGGAGGTGGTGTGTGGAGTTGAAAGAAGGTTATTCTTAATCCACAAGCGTTTTATCATAGAAGATAAAACGATGTGAGCTTCCTGTATCATACGTTTATGGACAATTATATACAGGCTTTAGAGAGTGGATTAGGCTAATTTATTCTGTAATCTAGTCTAACTCTGACCTCCGGGGAATTCGGTAGTATTTCTTTAATGGGTGGTTAAGATGTGAGGATAACAGTGTGTCTGTGTTTGGGCTTCAAATACGGTGCTTTTCTACAGATTGCCTTACCACTGCACTGGTAAGGTAAAACTAGGCCGATTAATATGATGTGAAGTGCTTTGTAACTTTGACCCGCTTGACTGAATACACAAAAAACAATGAAGAACACAAACTAACTGTATCACTATAACATGATGATGATGGTGATAAAGAATGCATCTAACGTTCCGCTGCTCATTAAAAAAACAGCGCATTAAACAAACCATCATGCTCTTACTTTGAAAACCATGCGGAAATGTCGTCATCAGCAGGCCAGCACTTGGTTTACCGAAAAATAACCGAGTGACACAAGTAGATTTTAGCTGAGACCGGCGTAAAGTTTGTCTCAAAACTCTGTGTGTGTGTAAAAAGACGATCCACGAGCAGAAATGTGAGATCCAAAGCCGCATTTTTGGTCGACAAATACATTACATTACATGTTACTTGTTAGACGCTTTTATCCAAAGCGACTTACATACTCAATACTGTGGACAATCCCCACAGGAGCAATTTGGGGTGAAGTGTCTTGCCCAGGGACAAAACGACACGCTGACTGCAGTGGGGTTTGAACCTGTGCCCCCCTGATCCAAACACCAACGCACTACTCCACTGCGCCACACGCCTCCCTACAAAATACAAAATGGATTCACAAATGCCTGATCAAAAGTTGGAAATGTTCAAGAGATATTCAAACATCTTTTTTTTATTTGTAAAAATATTTTGCGTATTTGCAGATCCGTTTTACATTTGCAAATTTATTTGTGAGTTTGTAAATCTTTTAAATGCATTTGTGGATGGTGTTTTACATTTACAAATCACATATTTACACACAAATTATTTTTATGTTCACAAATAATTATGAGACATATCTAAGCCCATAAACATATAGCTGGCCTTGTTAAAATTCCTTGGATACTGACCTGAGCGTTTTGACGCGGGTTATCTGCCTCCTCTTTCTCTGTCTCCGTCTCGTTAATACATTCAACTGAAGAGGATAGTGTCTTGATTACTTTCACACACTAAATGCATCTAGATTTAAAAAGAAAATTGTTTCAAGCCTCATTCTACAGGTAGGTCAAGCTTGTCAATGCTAAATACCTCTGTTAAGTTGTAAGTAATGCAGAGTAGTCTTAATGCTTGCTGCCACAGTTGTCATTCACTCCTAAATTCATCCAACCTCATGCAAAACCTTAGTTTAGAAGTTGCATGGGAACATCTAAATGTGTATTGAGAAATAGAACATTATTTAGGCTCACGCTCCGTTGAGTTTGACATTTCAGAGTGCTACAGGACAGTGGCCTTGTGCTCTCGGGACCGCTCAAACCCCAGAGAGCTGGCAGCTAAAGCTCCTTTTTTGCTCCAAGGATTTAACTGTGGATTAACGCATCAAAAACATACAGGCACGTATACACACCTATCAAACAGAACATAGAATGACACAGACAGTGGTCAATGGAACGGGGTTTGGAGTCATGCACACTGTGAAACAGTTTTGAAGCCAGAGTCTGTAAGAAGTTTGCTGACTCTGCTTGATAATGTGAGATAATGGCACTTTGTTTTTGTTACTTATACACAAATGGTTCATAGTGTCTATCAGTGTCTAGCCTTTTTGCACCCAAAATGGTTGTTATTTAAGAGGTTTCTCTTAAATCAGAGTACAATGGGACCAATAAGTCAATAAATATACATATATGGGAAACAGTTTTTCACTGCTAAAGGATGATGCCCATGAAGTTAACGTCTATTATAAATGTAAACGGTTGTAATGTTAAAAGTCAAAAGTAGTGAAAGTTGATTCTGCATTGAAATATTAAACACTGACAAGACAAGAAAGTCATAGATCAAGTTTAGTTAGAGCATTGATCCCCTATTGTTTGTAATCTCACTATTTATCAACACCAATCATCAACCTCCAATCAAATTGTGCAATTGTTTGCCTGACTGACCATCGTATTTGGGTTCCTTGTAGATACAAAATGCACTGTATTCTACATTTTTTATCCGATTCACAGGCATTGAACCATTTACGATGGCTCAGTTATTTTGAAGTGGACATGTTGTAGCCAATATAGTATACAGGTGAAATGCAATATTTATTTGAGCCCAAACACAGACACACTGTTATCCTCACATCTTAACCACCCATTAAAGAAATACTACCGAATTCCCCGGAGGTTAGAGTTTGACTAGATTACAGAATAAATGAGAGCCTAATCCACTCTCTGATAAAGAATGCATCTAACGTTCCGCTGTTCATTAAAAAAACTGTGCATTAAACAAACCATCATGCTCTGACTTTGAAAACCATGTGGAAATGTAGTCATCAGCAGGCAATCACGTGGTTTCAGAAAATAACCGAGTGACACGAGTAGATTTTAGCCGAGACCGGCGGAAAGTTTCTCTCAAAACTGTGTGTGTGTAAAGAGATGATCCACAAGCAGAGATTTGAGATCCGCAAGCGCATTTTTGGTCGACAAATACAAAATGGATTCACAAATGCCTGGTCGAAAGTTGTAAATGTTAAAGAGATATTCAAAGGTCTTTTTTTATTTGTAAAAATAAATAGAGTATTTGCAGATCCGTTTTACATTGGCACATTTATTTGTGAGTTTGCAAATCTTTTAAATGCATTTGTGGATGGTGTTTTACATTTACAAATCACATATTTACACACAAATTATTTTTATGTTCACACAAATAATTATGAGACATATCTAAGCCCATATCTGTTACAGTAGTAGACGAACTAGACTTAATAGCCCGCCTTTGTCAGACCCTTCAGCTTTTGTCAGATGATACCAGCCTATGGAGATCACTCGACGATAAGGCTGGAAACATCGACAAGCCAAGTCCATAGTCCAAGTTGAAAAGGCAGACTACTACGCCAGTGTGTTTGTGCTTTAAGAGGAATAAATAAAACTAAGTAGCTCACTTAAATCAGATTTCGATATATCTTAAACGTGTACGTTTCATGCCACTGAATTTCTGACAGAACAGTTATAAAGCAGCCTGATTAGAAAGGACAGGGAATACAAAGTTAAAGCAGTTATGCCACTAAGGCCATTCTTTCATTTTAAACTGTCAGGATTGCTCATTAAAATGTATTCATCATGTTAATACAAATCATTTAGGACATACAATTACTGAACATTATGGTAATTTCCTGAATCTGACGTGCCAAACTTTTATATTCCCATTTTATATTAAATAGTAGAAAGTTAAGTTGCCAAAATTGAAGTTGTTACATAGGGGCAACATTTCCGAGCAGCAAAAACCACAAAAACAAACTATTAAACATTTAAAAACATGTTTCTATTTAGTAAAAGCTATGACCAATCATTAGATGTAAAAAATCTGAAAGAAAAAATATTCTGAAAAACAGTATTTTTAATGGATTAGCAAAAGTAAGGATTTGAATTTAATGAAATTAAGCACTTTTCTTCTGCTTAAATGCTTGAGATGAGAGACAAAGTGTAGTGTGAGTACTATAGAGGACCCTGTCTTCCTGGTTGGGATATAAATGGATAGATGGAGGACTGAAGAGGTTTGGAGATAGAAGATGAGGAGAAGAGGATGTTTGCCCTTAGCCAATTGAAAAGCTGTCTGGTGCAGGTGCATACAAGCTACAAGCAAGAGATAAGAGGCATCTCTGTCTCTCTAGCTTTTTTCCTCTCCACCCCTCCTGCCCTCTTTCGTCCTTTTTATCATCTCGGTTTTCACTTCACCACAACACGAGTATTTTAATCAATTGGTTAATGGTAAAACAGCGTGTCCAGGAATTCTGGCTCTCAGGTCAAATGCCATTTCCTGCCTCGATAGATAAGGGTGGACCTGTTTACTTCAGGTTTACTGTTCCCTTTTCAGAGCATCAGCGCTCTTTAGGGACAATGAGAGTCCTTCCTCTTTTCTTTCTCTGTACACCAGGGATTTCATTTTTTTAATAGGAGCCATCCAATCTTAAGCAAATTATTTGCACTTCTTTAAAAATGCTAAATATATCAGAAATTCAGAAATCCTTTGTTTGTCCCACAGTGGGGAACATGTACATACAGCAACGAGGACAGTGCAGATAAAAAAGAGGGAAGCACACATTACAAAATAAAAATCTAGTAACATTCAAGGTAGAAAAGATCGGTACAGCAGCATTATAAAAGTAAGTAATCATATAGAAATAATGAAGTAGCACATTCTCAAGCCTTTGGGGAAGCTTTAAAACATTGTATTAAACATTTGTGTTGATACACTTTTAGCAATGAGAAGAACCAGGCTAAATTGTATTTGTCAAACTAACGTTGGATTTAGACTACAGGAGTTTTGAGATGATGATCCCTGATCCATCCTTTCTGGTCTATTCATGAACATACAAACTCATTTAACCTCCGTGATATTTTTAAACAATTTTCAGACATGAGAGTGTTATCCATCTTCTCATCTTAGAATCAGGTAACATGTACTTTTTCTCTTCGGCAAAGCGTATTTCCCAAAATGTTGGGAATTTTCTTTCTCTGTTGATCTTGGTTCATTAAATAGAGTTGTATTTCCATCTGTGGCTTGGCAGATGTAACCAATATGCGTTTTCTGTAAAATCCCTGTACACCCAGGTTGCAGACTATTGCAGAAAAGACTGCAGTCGCTACAACAACAGCAATGTCCTTGACAATAGAGGTCGGACGAGGACTTCACAATAGTTGTAGTGTGTGAATGTAGCCGAGTGTTAAACAGAATATCAAACATGATTTTAATCCTGACAGTTGAGGCTCAAGTTGTTCAGGGATACGAGAACCACCAGACAAAATGCCATGGTTTAATGATTGTCAATGTAGATGCATGACCCTAGAAACGTGTAGTGTGTGCTATTAAGACAGTTCTTGCAAGGCTTTTTGTGAAAAACTAAAGATCAAAGACAAACTGATGGCTCCTACCAACCACCCTCTTTTTTTATTGTTCGAAAATAGCAGATTTTTATTACCCTATAAAAATAAAGAACATTTATTTGGGCTGTACAGTATGTTGTGAGGTTGGGATAGCAAACTTGAACTCCGACCTCACTACTGATGGATTCAATAACCTTTAATAATGAAACCAACTACGCTCAACAGAACCACCATGGATTCTTCTTAGCAGAAACATTTGATTCAATCAGATTACATTTACATTTCTCCTACAATGGTAGGTCTGACCTAAATATGACTTCAGTTAATCGACCCATTTCCCAAATAAATATCCTGTCCTAAAGTGGTCCTCTAACCGCTCAATCTGAGAGGGTTAGGGTTATCATTTAGGGTTAGGGCTATATACGCTTTTGCTGTTTGTTTGGAGAATACTATGTGGTATTGGCAGAGTGCATAGCGCACTAGTCTCTATAAGTGATTGAAAGGGTGCTACAATAACTACAATGGGTTTAGTTTTAGAGCTTCAACACTTTTTAAAGTGTTTTCGTTTTTTTAAATACACAGCCAGAGACAAGCAAAATAACAAAAAGTCTAGAACATACACATAATAAACGTTGTCGGTATTGTAGCCCTCTAGTCACTAACAATATTGGATTCTCTTAATTTTCCTTGGGCGCTACTTCTTTTGAGATGTTAACACCATTTTCTAATTAGCTGCCTGAAACACAGTACAGATAGCAATACTTTATAGTTGACAGGATAAAAATAAAATGGCATGCAGGACAAACAATGCCTCATATGCATAGCTAAAGCCAGTAAGGAAAACACAAAAAAAACATCGCTAACTCTAAGAGATGCATGGTTTAGAGGCGATAAAAAGCATCTTTCTTATCAGTCTCGTAGCTTTGCCAGAGGCTTTTGTAGTTGGTGGTGTGTTTTGTGTCTTTTCCATTTACAAATTGCTTCCCCTTTCATTTCTCTTTGTTTCGGTAAGCTGGTTTGCGTGGTCCTGAAGTCTGAGGCCTCGGTGTTCCAACCGCCTCCGTCTTCGCTGCCGGAGATAAAAAATAATGGGCACACCATTAATTAAGACACTAATCTTACTGTTTGTCATATTTACCGCTCACAGATGCGTGGAGAACTCTCCCAAAAAATGACTGCTCCCTCTCACAATAAAGTGCGTTCGCAGCACATACACACATTCACTTCAAGAGAAAATACATGGCTTGTCAGGGATGCTGCTATAGCTCGTTCCGGCGAAAAAACCAAAGCTCTCTCTCACTTCCTTTTATTTATTTATTTGTGTAAGCGGCTCAGTTAATATTGTTGATTTAAGACCTCACCTTCAATTTGGTGTGGCATGTGGAGAGGGCTTTAGCTTTCGCTGCGACCGAGCCAATTTTCTGCTCCAAGCGCCTTTAATAAACCAACACAGCGCTATCAGGAGACTTTGGCTTTCCCTGATGAAGGCCATTTATTTCAAATTAAAGGAAAGTTCCTTATCTTCAGTGGCCTCAAACGGCGAGAGAGATAAAGATGGCGTGCTTTGGTGTCGTCCTCTCTATGTTGTTAATGTGACGAAAAGGAGGGGGGATGAGCGAGGGAGAATTAAGAAAGGAGTTGGAGGGAATACAGAGACAAAAAGTGGGAAAAGACAGATCAAACAGGGAAGATAAACCATTGGAGGTGGTATGGGGGGGGGGAGTAATCGGATAGGCTGTCATCTTTTGGAAATGGGCCTTGTGATAAATACGAAAGAAAGCTTTATTCATTCCCTTTCCTCGTTTTATCTTACTTCCTTCCTTTATATGTTTGTTCTGTTCCTTTTTCTCTTTAACCTCTATCACCCATGCTCAGATAAACTCAGTCTTTGCATTCATGATACTGTTGCAGATGATAGAGTGCACGTGTGTGCCTTTGTGGATATTGATATGCTGTAATTGAAACGGGGGTCAGCGCTTCTTTGTGAATCAAAGCCATAAAGACCCTTTAATTTGGCTTTCAATTAAACTGGTGTTAAATGCTCCTTACTGAGAAACGCAGGGGGGACTGCACAGAGAAGATCGACAAGTCGGCATGTCTGGAGGTGTGCACAAGTTTGTGGTGCTTTCATGTTAACGGTGTACTACAAATTGTGTGTAGGTGTGTACATCTGTGCATGTGCCTTTCGTGGGTGTATTGAACCCGCTTGTCTCTGCTTCAATCAGTAAGAATCCATTACAGCAGGGCACCCAAGCAGCAGGCCTGTCATAGTTAACAATCACACAGATAGACAGGCAAAGACCAATTATAATACAGCCCACATATCAAATCAAGCACGGCTGATTCTGTCTCTCAAGGCTCACTTTTCTGCTGTATTTGATCAGAACAATGTTACCCACTCAATTAAATGTGATTTAGCCCTAATTGCATGATTTGCAAAGAAGCACGCACCACACACGCCATAGGTTGTTAAACCGGTGTCAGTGGTTGAGGTTGTTAATTGTTTTTCTCCTTTGTCTTGCCTCTTTTAATCAGACTTCTTTCTTTTGCATGTTTTTTTTCTTCTTTTTTAATAGTTTTCTATTTTGCATCAAGTTGGACAAAGCCAACTGTACCAGTCATGCAGTTCTTTTGAAGTCATGCATTGTTACGATTGCTGTGGGAGTAAATGTGTTGTTTTTCTCACATTTAAAGAAGATAAAAGTTCTCGGTTTCAAACTTTGAAATAATAATGAATGTCCGGGTAATCTCCTTTAGACCAGCGGTTTTCAAAGTGTGAGGCGCGCCTCCCCTGGGGGGCGCCAGAGAGCTTCAGGGGAGGCGCAGCGTGAGACACAAAAGAACGAGAAAAAGACGAGTAAAGTGACACTTGCCCACTTGTGGCTGTCTGTGGAGACCGAGTTCCCCCACCTCGCCAAAAAGGCTGTAAAAGTGCTCATTCCCTTCACCTCCACCTACCTTTGTGAGTGCAGGTTTTCCGCATTGACTTTGATCAAAAGCAAGTACCGGTCAAGGCTGCAGCCAGAGGATGATCTGCGTTTATTCCTCTGTGCATCAAAGACGCAGACTCATTGTTCCCACTAAAGTAGGGGTGAGTGTAATAAGGAGGCAAAGTTGACGTTCAGTATGTTACCGGGAGCATATAAGGATTTATCCACCATGTTGAAAATGTTAAAAAAAACATGTCTTGAGAACACGGTGTGCGGAAATATACGGGTCGTGCTGCAGCTAGATGTGCCTGTCCTCTGTAAGAAGGTGTCGGCGACTGACATGCAAGGAAGAACGGCTGTCCACAGGCTGTTCCAACTTTAACAACTGTATTAACTTCCAGGGTAGTGAATTGAACATGCAATTGTAATTGGGTGTGTGGTATATTTTCATGCACGGACACGCATGTTCCACAACACACAAACTGAACAACACTCAATTTTCCGATCGCTACCAGCGTCCTTGCAATCTTGTTATAATAACAAGTGCACGTTACTGATGCAATATGGTTGAGACCATTCGGGCTTATTCTATAGGGGTGCAAGGAATAGTCCAAGTAGTGGGGGAGTTTTATACAATATGTTTAAAACATAAAAATAAAAAGGTTTTAAAAAGTTATTGTTTAATGTTTTAAGGAGGTGACGCTACTCAGCCAATCAAATCGGTGCAGTCAGCACGATAGATTCAAACACAGACGAGACAAGAGGAGAGAAGAGTAATTTCAAATGGCGGAAGGTAGACAGCGAAAACAGAGCATTTCATTACATTTTCTCTTACTGGAACTCTTTGAAATGCAATTGAATACCCCTGCATTATAGCAACAACAATAATAATAACAGCAATAATAATTGGGAGGGGGGGCGCGGCTGTTGTTATGTTCTCTGAGGGGAGGCTCACCTACCCACACTTTGAAAACCCCTGCTTTAGACTGTATATAAGAATGTCAACTTCTATATAATCGTACCTCTTTTTTACCTATGGAAGTTTGGCCCCTGCTGGTTATTAGAAATAATGGAGGTTTAAGGCACTTTGCATCAGCTTAAATTTTCAGGTTGCTAATAAAAAAGTAGCAAATCAGTCTTATTTCATACCAACTCCTAAGAAAAATATCCAGATTTTTGGCTTCAAAATGTTCCCCAGATAATCTCTAACTGTGTATTTCATGCTGTTACATAGCAAGTTTTTGGGGTATTTAAAGTATTTAATACAGCTAATAAATACCCAAAAATATCCAAGCCAAAATAATGGACAGTACATTTAAAAATCAGTGCATTTGGCAAAGCAATAAAAAGGGTTAAGGTTAGGGGCAACAACACTTTTACAAGAGTGTTGATGCTCACTTTGAAGTAAGGGAGTTTAAAAAAGGAGCATAGAGGATGTCTTTCGAAATGTATGTTGTAATTTGTTTTGTTTTTTTATTTATTATTACACCTTTATTTAACCAGGTGGTCCCATTGAGATCATCGATCTCTTTTTCAAGGCAGACCTGTTTGTTTTTATTTATGTTTTTTCCATCGAGAACTACTTTGGAAATAAGTGTATCTAGTAATCCTTTCAAGCGCTATCCTCTTGGATTTGTGTTTGTCATAATGATCTTTGGGTCCTTGTGCTTTAAAATCTGTAATTAAAATTCTACTAACATCACTCATGATTCCATCTTTGTTTACCCCTGTGTTTTCGGCAGGTCTCGCAATATGAATCCGGTGTGTTCTGGCCTGCAGGCTCAGATTCTATCCTGCTACAGGGATAACGGAGACCAGACCCTAAGGTGTTCCGACCTGGCCAAACAATACATGCAGTGTATCAATGCGGCAACGAAGGTGAGTGAGGGAATATCAGGGAACATCCAAAGTAAAACAAAAGTACCGTCACAAATTTTACTTACTTCCATATATAGTCATATCTATTGCAACCTTCTACTAAAAAATAATACATATGTAAAAATAATATTATATTGTACTTTACATGAAGTTTGCTACATGAAGACCCCGTCTGAGTGGTGTCTTTTGATGTTTTCCATCGACAGACACAGTGTTATTTTGAGGGCAGCACTATGTCTGATATAAAAGAAAGAAACTCAAGTTGTCAAACTTATTCTGGGGGAGTTTAAAAGGACTTTGAGTGCTGTCACTTTAGGTTTTTTACACGGAGAAAAGTCTTGTCATTAGAAAGAGCTTTCCAAGTGAATGTCTGATGTAAAAGTATGAAATCCAATCCTCCAGTGCTACCAAACTTGTTTTCCTACCACTGCTGAAAATGACACCTTTTTCAAACACAGTCTGGGTTTCTGGGATGGCATCAGTCCTCAGTCGCAGTTCAGCTTGTCACTGCGGCGTTCAGCCTTTTGGGTCTAATTTTATGACGGTTTTGGTCTAACAAGCCGTACAACTAGACATTTTCCCAGACACGATTAATGACATCTTGGGCATTTCCTGAATATGACAGCAACTAAATGTATTAACATTGCCAGAATTGAAAACTAATCCTTAAAGTAGTTCACTTGATTTCAAATGAACCAGATAGGGTCGTAAAAAAGTCAGACGCAGCATTATTTACTGTAGTCTCATCACTAGAAATCTATGAAAATATAGCAACATGCACTGTAGACTAGGCTTGGGCGGTATCATTTTTTTCATACCGTCATACCTTGCTGACATCATACCGTGGTATACGGTATATGACGGTATGACTTGGGTCGACTTGAGCGAGGTGGCGTTCGGCGGCAAATAGATGTTTCGAACGGTATATTATATGTTCGGTGTAAAATGCAGCCCGAGCCGGTAGACGCTCGCAAAGTGCCGCGACATGCGCGCAAGTGCAAAACAAGGGCTGCATACATGACACATTGTGCAAATGGCACATTTTGAGATCGGATACAGGACGCGTTTGTAGATGTCCGACGTTGTTTCCATTGTGAGCTAAGTTAACAATATATCATCATACATAAACATTTTCCGGGAGTAAATACTTGACTTATTGAATAAAGTTTGCCATATTCACTAACTAGTTTGGCAATATTATTCCGTGCATGTGTTAAAAACCTTATTTCCATTTGATTCATTGGATTACTCGCGTGAATGTTTAGCACGTTAATGCTTTCGTTTTTAAAACCGTCCGACCTCCACTACAAAACCATCAACCAGTTGCATAACCAGTCTTAAACATTCCCAAAGAAGTGCCTCTGTCTCTCGTTGTGCTGGATGAACTCACTGGCGACGAGTAAACCCAAAATAGTCCCAAACAGGCGCAGAGGCATTTTTCTTTTTTACTAGTTGTCCGAGTTCGGGGCCGGCAAATGCTGCCGCCATCTTGCTCAGCTCAGCTCTGTGCTGAGCTCTGAGAGCGGGAAAGACGGACTGCCCTCCCCTGCCCTCTGCTGGCTTGTGCTGTGCATTACAACCAATGTCGTCCCTATCAAAACTCCGTGTCAGTGTAATAGAATGAAACGCATCTGTGATTTGGCGCACAGTCTGTGACGTCACGGTATTGAAAATCATACCGACGGTATTTCGAAATACCCTGGTATACCGTCATACCGCCCAAGCCTAGTGTGTATATATATATATTATTACACATGGTGTGGGGTGTCTAGTCGCTCTGGTCATTTTACATTTACTACCATTTTTGACGAACACAACACTTCCGCATGCTCAACCAGGCTCCTGGCGCAGGATAGACGGTACTCCAAGACAAGAGATACGATCTACAGATACAGTACGTCTGTGTACACTACAAACGGTCCCTAAGACAAAATAGAGAAAGCCTAATACAACCGACATTAGAGCAACTATTACACACTAATGCATAAACGCGTAAATAACACATAAACTACCAACAACATCGTTAAATATTTTAAGACATGGGTAGAGTAGTAAGGCGGCGACAAAAACCAAAATATAGTAACACTCGAAATTACACTTCATTTGAAGACCGTCTCGCGACGAGACCGTCATACTAATACGCGATTGCGTGCTGCCCAGGCCAGTGCTTGGTAGTCCCAGGCCTAGACTTAACAGACCATACACTAGCGCGCGTCGTCACCGCTCCTCCTACCTTCTCTTTCGATTATGGCGTGACCCCATCTCGACACTGGTACGCTCCAGTCGGTGTCCCACTAAGCTTTAGACAGTAATAAACGTCCCCTCCTCTCACGTGACATTCCCACTGACAGGGTTTCGATTCCGATCGTCCCCTTGGTCTACGGTCCAATTAGAGACGAGTACGAACACAGACACAAGACAAACATGGAAGAAGAGACAGATAAAGAGGGGGTAGTCGTCAACAATCGCTCCAACTTCCTTGCGCTAAAGGACGCAAGCAGTTTGCTATACACAGCAACTACGCTTCACTATATTCTTCGCTGTGGCTAGAATTTCTAAACTCTCAGTTCCGTAGTATACTTAGTATGTAAGACTCGAGACCCAATGGCAAAAGCCCCCCTCGTTTAGACTTGACGCTAAAACTAAGGCCTACCTACATACCCTATACTTTACAACACCGGACAAGGATGACGTAAGCATACAACGAATGAGTCCATGACCCGTCCCACCTCAGCGGTACGCCCCAGGCGTGACTTACTGGCTAACCTCCCACCTGCAATACTAGCGACTCATTGCCGGACCGACCGTTCGGAACCACCCGATCCCAGGTGGCGGTGAGTACCGTCAGTAGAGTGTAATGACACTAACCATTCCGTGTCCTCTTCAGTCCCACCGCACGAGCACGTCACAAACCGACCCAAGCACTGTCGAACCCAGAAACTCGGTACGTGTCT
The DNA here is from genome assembly GCF_000735185.1 of Notothenia coriiceps. Taxonomy (NCBI): domain Eukaryota; kingdom Metazoa; phylum Chordata; class Actinopteri; order Perciformes; family Nototheniidae; genus Notothenia; species Notothenia coriiceps. The sequence goes on along the minus strand of NW_011346564.1, from coordinate 23,973 downwards.
CCTTAGACTCGTCCTCACTTTCTTCCAGTCACGCTCTTAAGGACACTAATAAGCGACTGAACAACAGCCGTAGGCGTCCTCAACGCACTACTCGGTCTTTCGCTACACGAGGGTAGTCAGGTAAAATCTATCCAGTAGCGTGGTCTGCTTCCTACTTTTACCACCAGTGGTCCTTCAACAGCGACGTTCCCCTACGACCAGTCTTCACCACAGTGCACCCTTTCCTCGAAGTACCACCCGGGTCACACAGTCTAACACCAAGGGAGCTCAAAGCACTCCTGCAGGAGTCTTTGCCGCTACCGATAATCGGTCG
>NW_011346564.1:17156-23615 GCF_000735185.1 Notothenia coriiceps | reverse complement strand
TGAAACGTAGGGAGGGTTTGTATGATACGACTGTTACAAGTAAAGAAACTTACAATTAATTAAACTTTGTCCAACTGTAATTTCGAACAATGTATTTCGTGGTTAAGTCGAATCTCTATCCTCATTATGTCTCATTATGGTAACATAATCAACAACTTTCTGACGAGACAAGACCGTCTCACCTTAGGGGTAAGTCGGCTTTTGCCTCTCGCAACAAGTAGGCTACAGAGTAGCTGTAGAACCTCTTCTACGCTCAACGGGAACGTAGTTCCTGAAAACTGCGCAATCATGATCCGACTTTTACTAAAGTAAGCTCATTTTGAAGTTTTTTGATTTATAACTAGCAGCGGTCGACCCTGCTCTTTATGTGGTGAGTCAGTTCGAGTCTGTTTGTCTGTCTGTCGCACCCGTGTCTCCGACTCTTGGCTCCGCAGCTTGTCTACGACGGCGTCACTAGTCAAATGTTAATATCGATGGGAAGATAATCAATCGGGTCTTCTGCGCATATGGAAAAAAAAGAAGAAAAAAAAATAAACTTTATTTTTTTGTTATATAATAAATCGAAAAAACGGTAATTTTTTTTTGCCAGAAGAAATGTTTGACATTACAGATCAAAACTGTCTATTATAATAACATACGGTTAAATTTGTTATTTTATAACTAAACAGAACAACAAGTAAGAATTCTCCGGCCAGAATAAAAAAAAAAAGAATATAAATGATAAACGAGTAAATTAGTTCGTTTTATTACTTAATAGGCTAATTACTTAACTTAACAATCTTAAGTGATATATCGGAGACGGTCGGGAGCAACCGTCTCATGTTTATAGAAAAGTCCGCTAAAGAATTGCTCACGAATCAAAACTTCAAAATTTAATTACATTTAGTACCTACTGACACTCTGCTAGTTGATTGTATCACTACACTCGTCACTCCTTAACGAGAAACACAACAGAACATTGTACGTCCGACGTTTCATTTCGTGTGCGCACCGCGTCACATAGAAAAGTTACAGTACTCTACGACGCGACTACGGTGGAACAGTCACATGTCTTCTCAACGTACTCCTACGCACTACTTCTAAATAGAACGACGTCTTGGTTCGTACCCAATCAGCTAATTGGATGACTACATCCCTAACACTACTCCGTAAGGCACAGGAGTCTTCAGAAGCCCTAAGGAAATCGTCTCGGACGCGATAGACGAACGCGTGGAATGATACGGAACCTAGACTCTCATGGGGTTTCTTAGAGTTTATATCAACAACTCATAGAGGTTTTTGTGCAACCTCGACCTAGGACCGGTTGGGAAAGTTGGTTCAAGTCTGTGACTTTAACGGACGTATACATCATCGCTGTAAGACAGTCGTCTACGATATATTACCATGCTCAACTCTCAAAAAAGGGTTAACTATCTACCGTAAAACCTGACATAACAAAATTGTCACAGTGCAATGAACCACGTAAAGTACAAACATATACAGATACATCAAGGAAGACGGCAGACGAAGGTATCGAGTTGACTTTACACAGTGTACGGAGTTAATAAAACAAAACATGGAACATTTGGCATATGAACAGAAGAACGAGAAGAAGCCAATGCTGATTGACATATATACATTTACATGGTGGTGGGGTGTCTACAAGATGTGAGATATTGAAGGGCAGAAAACTAAGGAAGAAAAGTAATAACTGTTAAGGAAGACATGAGGATGAATAATATGAGAAGTTTGCAAGTAAGCAAGATTTGAACAGGAAGGAGAGTCAGAGGGTTTAAAGAGGAGTTGTCGGATTAGGATAAATGAATATCTAAAGTAATTAGTGATTGCAATTAACTAATTAATTAATTAAATAAATGCAATTGAGACAGGTGGAATTATTAAGGCAGTTAAGGAAGTAACTGTATAAGTGGGGGATAACATGTTAATACCTGAAGTAGAATACTCATTTTTGCCCGATGTCGCTCTCCGACAGCCCCCTTTTTCCCTTGGAACATGGACAACAGTTTTGGGGAATAGAAGTCCAACATTGACATGAACTCATGGCTCAAGATTCAGTGTGGTGATCCTCTGAAACTCTGCGCTGACCTGAAAGAGAAAGATGAGAAAAGAGAAAAAAAATATGGTCAAAATCAAGGTGCAACTAATTTAGCTTATTCACCGATTGTTTCAGTGTTTAATAAAAGAATGACATTTACCTCCTCTGTTTTGTTTTCTCGGTTCAACTACTCTCCGTTAGCGCAGTCCTAGCTGTGAAACAGATATTGAAAATATTTATCATGCTTCACAAAAAAATATGTAACTTTACTTGCTTTTGCCATCATCAAGTGTTCCCCCATAAATATGACAAAACATAAGTTGGGCAAGTAGGCCACTCCTCTTAAGAAAATGCAATGCCTTATTAGAATAATGATGAAACAGTTTCATAAGCATATAGGCAAGACTGTGTGTGTGTGTGTGTGTGTGTGTGTGTGTGTGTGTGTGTGTGTGTGTGTGTGTGTGTGTGTGTGTGTGTGTGTGTGTGTGTCACATGTGTATATGAGAGATTTTTACACATGTTTGTAAATGATTTTGGTGTCAGTTGTGTGTGAGAGAGTGCTTCACACATGTGTATGATTGTGAACGGTATTTCTGAACAATACCGGCTTCCTTCTGCAGGTAACGGGGAGACGCGCTCTGGATCCAAAAATACAATTTAAATATTTTGCACACTTATTCCACTAATTCATGTGTGCACTGGTTACGGGGCCGCGTGCCAATGTGGCACGCGTGCCAGGGGTTGCCGACTCCTAACGTGTTAATACTTCATTGCTTGTTTGTTTGTTTGTTGACAGCATGTAAAGTGGCCTTGGGTCCCTTGAAAGACGCTATAAAAATGTAATCTATTGTTATTATTATTAGTATTATTATTATTGATAAGTTAATTGGCTCCCTCTGGCGGTCACTAAGTGTACTCTGCCACCTCCCATTTTGCAACAGTACTAGTATCTTTACGGCAGTTCACTACAACATCAGACATCATGGGTTGCGTTCCGATAATCCAAAAATCAGCCACTAAATTCTAACCCTATCTCCTATTCCTTGACCTCTGAGTGAAACGTCACGGGGTCAAGGGATAGTGGATAGGAGAATTCAAAAGGACTTAGGAAAAGAGACTGCGGTACTTTAGAGAATCCGAATGCACTTTCACTATCTGACGTGTTTATGATGTGCCAGCGTACGTCATTGTGTGCGTCTGCTGCTGTGGTGAAACTATGGAAACTACAGTGTTCTATACAACGGACTACATGGATGTTTAATAAGAACGAGGGACTCATCTAGAGACTCTGCACCGTGCTCTGATGCTGGTGTTTTATGCTTTATGAACGTGGACAACAGAGAAACATATTCTTCATGACCAAAGTTGTAATGGAAATAAAAAAGGAAAGTGAAATGTATGCTCGTCACCCTCTCCCTCCGGTCCACATTAATACAAATGATCCCAATACGTATGATTGTATGAAAATATCTTAAAATCAATACAAATGTATTTATTATAAACGTTAGTCCTTAACACCTATCACTGTGTATATCACCATTCAAACATCTTTTAAAAGTTGAACAAACCCCACACAGCTCAGTGAAATGTTGACTTTATTCGATCATTTCAGTAAAAACTAACGTTCATATTTCTCTTTTTGATTATAATACTGATGAACGTTCAAAACAAAGCACTTTGGCAACTTACCACATACGTTTTAAAATGCTTAATAAGCACCGTAACTTTCATGATATAATTTCTCCGTCTTAATCGTTTGTTTCCGTGAACGGCCGACTGTTGTGTGACGGCAAATGCTGCGGCTGCAAGGCATTGTGGGGCAGCATTTTCTCCTCTCCTTTCGGTTAGGGAGGTCCAGTGGTTCCTAAGCTAAAGGAGGTTATTAAGGAAGTTTGAAACCTCCTTTCCTATCATCTAAAGAATTTGAACGGCACTTATCATGGCTGCCACTGAGGGACTTCCGGGCCATTTCACTCGGTTAGGAAGGTTACTAGGCTAAATGGACTATTCCGACTGCAGCATCTCTTTACGTATTAGAGTACGATGGGAATCTCCAGCTCTCTTTCATAAGTTCCGTATACTCTCAACTCCAAACGGGGTACTTAATTTAGCACATGAAGACGGAGACTCAAGTCTTTCTGCAAGCTGCTTTGCTTCACACTCTCTGTTCACTTTACGTGCACTAATGCATGATGTCAAGGCATATAGAATCCAACAGACTCCTTGACAGTCCTGCAACAGTGATATGTCTTGTCCTTAAGGGCTTTGTTCCTTTTCGTCATGACCATGCTACTAACGACTCTTGATTAGGTTTAGCTGGCGGATTAGCAGTGTGTTGGAGAGAATTACGGCAGGATTCATACCCTTCAGAAAAGTTGCTTATACCAATAGTACAAATAACTGTCTGCTGATACCAGATAAATATTCGCATTAGAAACGTTAATGTTTTTGAAAATAGATATAAGTGAGTATACTCACAGATGGATAGTCATTTAGAGTTAGTATATGGCCAAAGAACATGCAAATATAGTAGACAGATTTTTGTTCAAAACAGATTAGTACCAATCACTTACTCTGCTGCCTTAATACTTACAGCTTAATCTCTCATGGGGACGCTGATAGCACAGATTTGATGATAGGTCTCAGTCATCAAATGTACATTTATCCGAGTGCATTGGTATGGCACATGAGATCAGTCATTATTGTTGCCTTTCTTCTGGTGGGCAAGGCGTAAAATAAATGTATACTGTCCCCTGTATGTCTTTTTTCTATGTTAGTTATAGCGACTGCAATGTTTATCCACTTTACATGTGAATGACTGTCACTTACTGTACAAGAGTGGTCACCTTTTTTGTCAGGTTTGCTGTACTCTTATTTTACTAAGTACTTTACGATCTTTTATTGTTTTTATTCTCTCCCCGTCCCTAGCCAGTCGATGGCCTCATTATATTTATATGCAACTGTGACAGAGTAAACAAGTAAACTGGCGCCCCTGATTGTCCTTCAGCTTGATTGGGCATAAATTTATTAAAACTTCCACACAAAGAACTAAATAATATATTGTTTGATTAGTTCAAATTCTTAATCAAGGAAGATTATAACATATGTAGTTTCACATTATTTTATTGTTCAGCTGTATTTTATATCCATTATATTTCTCTGGCACATTTCCACTGCTCCAGCTTCTCTGAATCTGGCAGAACCTTAAACTTAGGAAGACCACTTAAAGTCTGATATTTAATCTCAGTGTGGTTCAGCTCCCTCTCCTAAGAGTTTGTTTGCCCAGAGGTGTGTGACGGATGTTGGAGATGTCTCTGCCCAGATCTTGCAGGACTGTGGTCCCCCTTTGATATTCCTGACTTCAGGGCCTTGCATAAGCCACATTGAGGGAAAAGTCAAGGCACTCCCACTCTGTTTTGCTGGACCTCAATGAATATTATATTAATCAGAGTCCTTTGCTCAAACTATTAACAAATCCAGCAACGATCGCAAGAGTGAAAATTCAAGGCATCTTTTGAGAACTATTTTTATTGCCCTAACCACATGCCCACCAACACTCCATAATGACACTTGTTTTACTCCAAAGAAAAGAAAAAACACTTACTGTAGTATTGCCCTTTTATCAGGAATATATAGGACACAATACCGTGTCGAGATGCATTATTTCTTAGGCTTCGTCAAAATTGATTAGTTGTGATTGGAAATCTGTCTTGCCATGAAAAATGTAAAACCCTTTCACCGTTATCAAATCCCTCACTCTAATATCTCAATCAGCCACAACTTTTCAAATGCAAAAGCAAACAATCTTTTATTCCAGAAAAGGGTTTGCTGTCTTTATTGGTTGTCACCAGGGGGGGGTTTGTTTAAGGTGTGAGGGGGGGGGGAGCTCAACGCTCATTGATTGTCAACGGGGGGGGGGGCGGGTGAGTTTGTCAACGTTTATAAGGCCCTGAGACACAGGCCGAAATCGGCCGTTTCGTTAAGTCGGACGACGAAGCGTGCCCTGGTCGCCCAAACTCAATTTGGTTGTGTCCCACACCGTCGTGCCCGTGACACGTCTTATTTGGCCTTTCATGGCTGACTGGACAAAGAAATCACTCTGATTGGCTGTTCATGCTATGCGAATCAGTGTATGAGAAGCGAAACGGTTGCTTGAGAATGTCTTCCACAAGCAACACTCCAATGGCTGATCGCTCCAGTACCTCACGAAAACATGTTTTTCCCGATTGACAAGTAGTGAAATGGAACGCACAATCTATTTGTTGTTTGCTTAGATCACGCAGTCTGTTCCTCTTCTCTGTCCTCCGGTTTGTTGCCCTTTTGAATGACGAATACACACTACCGCCGCCTGCTGGTAAGAAGAGTTACTTGCCACTCACGCATGCGCAGTTCCTACGTGCCAGCTGAAGTCTTTGCGGATCTCT
>NW_011346564.1:0-17111 GCF_000735185.1 Notothenia coriiceps | reverse complement strand
CCTTCAATGTTGACAATGTTTCTAGATCTTCTCGGCATTCTTCAAGTCCGCCAACATTATGTGTGAACGTCATTGCGGTCACAGCCGCTCCGCTGCACCCGTTCGTAGGATCCCGCATCTGCATGTAAGCCGGCGATGTCGCACACAGCAGCAACATTGTGGTAAAAAAAAACACACGTTTAATCCATGTTGGTGTACTACTACAACCAGTGGTGTAGTGGGGATGTTTTTACTGGGTGGACGGGGTGGTGGGTGGACGGGAGACACTATGGACGCGCTCGTGAACTGTCAACGGGGGGGCTTGGGGACCTCTGTGTCGCCTGTCAGCGCAACTTACATGATGCCGTTTAGACAATATAATAATAAAGGGCGGTGCCGGCTGTCAGCGAACCGATCCGGCCTTTCTGCGCGACTATCACTCAAATGCGGGACATAGTCTCAATGTGTGGGACGCGGGACAAATAATAAAAATGCTGTGTGTGCAGTCCCGCACAGTGCGGGACACCTGGTCACCCTACACACACGTTCTGCCCCTCACACACACACGCTTCAAATCAAGTTGCATAAATGCTTGAGCTACGTTTTTATTATAATTACTGTGAAATCTGCCTATTATGTTTTCGTCATTATTACAACAAACACACACTTGCAACTGATAACACTGGCAATGATTTTAGATGTATTAGACTATTAAAAAAAGAAATCATGCTTCAAATAAGTGGGGGTACGGCGTACCCCCGCGTCCAACGCCCACTACACCACTCACTGAACTACAAAAAGCTAAGGTTTGTTTTCTCATCAGGAAATGCAGACCGGCTCAAACAAAAGATTTGTAAATCATCATCCTCACGATCATTTAATGTATCATATGGTCGCCGAATTGACATGAAAGCACTAATAAATGTAGTTTCATCCACTTGAGTTTACAAAAATAATCGATTTGTTTTTATATCACATCCGACGGGAGGAAATTCAGCAGCTCTCCCTACCGATTTTTAATCCTAATTTAATCATCATCTTCACCATGATCATTTATGTTTATGTTCGCCGAATTTACATGAAAGCACTGACAAATATGAATATACTGTAGTCAACTTCATTAAAACGTTATTAACGTGCCTAAACTCAGTAATTCACCATTTCTACGGATGACAACACACTTTGTCCGTGTTTGGCTCTCTCGCCGCACAGTGAAGCGTTCCCGCATTGACGTCACTTCCGGCTTCCCCCAAAACCTCAAAATGAGTCGAAGGAATTTTCCCGCGATGTTCGAAATTATTGATATTTATCGGAACGGTATCGCTTTTTCTTTTTTAAACTGACGGTTCGAGATTACTAGTAGCCCACTATTTCATTGCACAACAGTTGTTGGGTTCGTGTCACAGGCTCTTTAACCTACACATCAATGTCTTTCTTCCTGATTAGCCCCTCAGGCGTCTACCTGACTTTCACCCGATTTGAACGTCAATTTGGAAGTTTGAAAAGTTTTTCCTCCATTATGTGTCTTTAGAAGCTGTCACAGTTCAGTTATCACTGATGACTTGGTTTTCCTTTTCCTTTTTGGAGTAGATACAGAGTAAGCCGTGATTTAACTGAAAGAACTAAAAGGTCTGACCCACTGTTGTAGGAAGTAAAGCAACTCGTCATGTTGAACTTGCTATGTTTAAACACAAAATAGCCTCTTTAATGCAAAGCTAGTATTAATTAATGAATGCTTATTAATCCTAATGTTCTATATCAAATGATGTTGAGTCTGTATTGTCCTTAAAATCAACGTCAGTAAGTTTCCTTAGATTTTCATGTATTTATAATACTAGGACATTATTCTATTATGGTGTTTACAGTTGTTATGGTAGCATTGTCATGACATTGAATTTCGAGCTAATCATAGGAAAATCTCAAAATATGAATGTATGCTAAGCTAAAGATGTAATATGACTATTTGCGAGCTAGCTTTTTAGCCTTGTTCAGTTGCATGTAAAAGGAAAATATGTAGCTATCATAGCTAGAAAGAGCTGAATAGAAACACCCTTTGACAAACAAAAGTGTCTTGTGCATTATTGTTATTTTCCTCAGCGACATTTACAATTACGACAAAATCTAGCATATTGATATTAAATTAAGAAAAACTAGAAACGTAGTTGTAGAGTGCAGACGTCCGCCAAGGCCATCTTGATGAGGGTTAGTTTGCGCGTGTATCGACCCGTGGTGTAGAATGAGTCCAACATGTAATGGGTTCTTCTTTGGACCATTCACCCTTTCATCAAGTTTTATACAAAAGCGGGCACGTACTTTTCCGTAATTCCCGCTAAAAACACAACCTCATTGATGGAGGTAATAAGCTGTCATGTTATTTACTGTAAAGCAAAAAATGTTGACATTTCAACAATCTGTTGGGAAATACTGATTAGCAATTTTTTGCATTCAAAATAATGAGGACAAATTATTTATTCCAATCCATTAATACGGCTTTAAAACCTTTCAAAATGTTGGAAAAAGCAAGAGAAGATAAATTAAAGGTGACTTATCATGCAAAATGCACTTTTGTACGTCTTTCATACATGAATATGTGTCCCCGGTGTTCCAGGGAACTCACCAAGTGTCAGAAAACACAACCCTCTCTATTTTCCTCCATACCCAAATCTCTTAAAAAGGGGCTGCAACGGATCTAATACAGACTGATCCAGATTTGAACACTTCTATGACGTCACAGAAGTGGCGCTAAGGCTATTGGGCCAACTCCACCAATCAGGAGGAGACAGCCACGGACATTGCCGTTCGAAAGCGCTGGAGATGCTGTAGTACATATGCCAGGCCTGTAGATGGTGCTGTTCTCACAGAATCAGCTCATGCAAAGACAGTGTTAAATTGAGCGAAATGAGGAATGGCTAAAATGCATGATCTGTTTGGTATTTTGAAAAATAAAAAGTACAAATATGCCTTTTATAGGTATGGTCCTACGCTATACAGTATTATTCAAATATAGCATGATAGGTCCACTTTAAGAAAGATATGATACTAGAAAGCCTCTGAGGGGAATACGCAGATGATGCCTTGTCTTTCCCAGGCTTTTACATTTTGTGAAAGAGGACTTCAGTGGGACTGAATGTTGTCCAGTTTTTTGTTTTGTCTTTGCAGCCTAACAGAAGCGACTGCGATGTGTTTTGATCAGTGCCACAGCGGGTCAGTGCACAGGCCTGCAAATCAGACGTCTTCCCACTGCGTTACAGCACCATCTTTGTGTGTGCTTGTGTATATATGCGTGCGTGTTTGATGGCAAATGAGGGGAGGATCCCACAGAGACCGAGCAGACGAACACCAGTCATTACCCTCTGGGAGTCTGGGTCTGACGTGGGCACAGCTACAGGTAGCTCTGCCCAGACTCACGGCAGGATTTTCTAGTCATTTATCTGCAATCTCGGATGGGAATACATATGCCGCACAATCATGCAAGCACTGTCTATGTGCATGGTGGGATTCTAAAGTCATTTTGAGCCAGTCTCAGAGAGAGGCCTCCTCTGATGCTGATCAATATCAGAGGAGAGAACGTGGTAAAAGAACAAAGACAATTGAAAAAGGTGAGGAAATACCTGAAAGGAGAGGAAAAGAAGACAAGCTGAAGGATATACAGGGAGTAAAGAGATTTGGAAGAAACATAGAGAGATGAGGGTGTCACAGGAGCTACAGCGAGGTTAGGATCTGACCGGCCGCAAGTTGAGACCTCAGAAAAACTTTAAACGCCGTTATTTTCCCCTCCAGCAAGGCCAACTACTGAAGCACACACACACATACGTTGATGTCTGGAGCCCTGCTGTGGAATACAGACATACAAGGCTTTGGGTCTAATCCCAAGGGAGTTACGGCTAAAGTTTAAAGCTGCCTGTCAGACTGGAGAGATAGACCGGACCTAACAGAGAAAAAAGATTGAGGTAGAATCAGAGAGACAAAAAACTGTATAGAGTGCTGAGGAGCAGCAGGTGATTGAAAAGGAGATTTGGAAACATCGTGTATAAAGAGTAATTGGTATTGATCTCGTGCATTATGGCCATATAGAAACAACAAATGAAGAACGTCCACAGTCCTTTTCCCCTGGACTGTTTCAGTGCCTTGTTGTAGGTTTGTTACCGCAGAACTTCACTTGAAGAAGCCTAATGTCCAATATAATTCCTGCAGTCAAACCATTGTAATTCATTTATTTTTGCAAATTCAAGTATTGTCTCACATTTTGCCTAACTTCAAAACTGACTTTAATGGTAATGGTAAAGTGCTAAATGCCTTGCTTTTGTGAGCTCATTTGCTGCAAAATTCTTGCAAAGACGGCTAAAGCACTCCGTTCCTCTACCGACATCCCTTGTGATCAACTGACTGAGCTTTTAACAGCCAGGCAGAAGAGTTGCTTTTATTTTTATTTTGACAATGATAAGGAGGCACACCATTACTTTTCTGAATAGGTAGGACATCTGATGTTTCCAATTCACAGATTTAATCAAATGTGAAAAGTCAGATTATGTGTGTTGACTGTTGATGATAATAGTTAAGGGTGGCTGTTCTGAAGACACCTTTCTCTACATTACAGGAAAAGCCAGACATAACCCTTGACTAATAGCAATAGATCAAGGTTTATTTTTCTGACTAAAGCAATACAAAAGGGAAAAACATGTCTGTTAGATGTACAACGCGAATAACAGTTGAACAGCAGACATACAGTCATATAAGGAATCATGAGAACATTAGGCTGAATATTATTTGTCTTGCTCTATGCACATTCATCAACAAAGGAGATAGATATGCTCAGCCCATTAGTATAATCTGTAGATTCTTACTAAATAGGACCAGTTGTTCTTGTAATTTTGCCTTTCCTATGTGCTTTGTTACCTGTCGAAGTAGTTGAAGTCCTTGATCCCTGACAGCTAATGTGAGTGACAATAGGAGGACTTGCTGATTAGATGTCAGATTTGTCAGCCATCATACTGTAAGACATTCTCCAAAAATTACCCAGTACATTAAGATTGACTGTCCTTCTCCTGCGCGAGAGGCATTCAATTACACCTTTAATTCCCCTTTCTTCTGCTCAGCTTATAATTTAAATTGTTGGACTGTTCACTCACTGACAGTCTTGACATCCAGGGCTAGTTGAAACAGCGGAGGAGGTTTGACTGATGACATGTCATGTCCACTGTCCATCAGAGGCCACTACAGATTTATTAAGTGTTGTGTTAAGATGGAGCTTTTCTCAGAGTTGTATAATTTGCACATGAATCACATCCCACTTTCAAATGTCTGTCTCGTTAAATTAATAGAGGTGACCCCATCCGCAGTAGGAGGTAAAAAACTGAGCAAAAAAGAACATTAGACCGGCCCCTTACCATGTAAAATCAGCTTGTCACTTTACATGAAACAGAAGACATGGATGTGCAGAAAACTCTGCTACACAACTGATTGTCGTGCAATAATCTGTTCCATCTAGCAGTTTGTTGAATTGTTCTGACTATTTAGAGCAGGGGTGGGGAACCTCTGGCCCCCGGGCCGTATACGGCGCGCGAGATCATTTGGTACGGCCCTCAAGGTAATTTATAAACACACGCAAAAAAGAAATTAAAGAAATCTAGACCGCAAAAGAATTAAACAAGCGAGTGCCTGTTTTTCCTGGCCACGGTCAGGGTCCTTGAACACAGCACGAGCCTAACGTGTCATCAACTGGTATATGTCTCGTCTGACAGGGGTGTAGTTCTGACAGAGAGCACCGGAACGCCACTCCGGCACTTATACATTTGCACATATCTTGTGTCCATATCTTTCTGTTTTGGTGGTCATGCCACAACCATGCACGTGCATGCATGCGTGAGTCATGACAAGATATCTGGATTAAGAGGTTGCTTTTCCTTTGCACAGCATGAAAGAAAGGCGAAATGAATGGGCTGTGATTTTAGTATTTTTAAGCAGAGGTCAATAATTTGTGCGGCCCTCAGAGGATGTTGAAAAAATTGAAATGGCCTTTGAGAGGAAAAAGGTTCCCCACCCCTGATTTAGAGTATACTAAAACAACTACACACTTTTACTGAAAATGCAAATGCCCAACGTCATTGAAAACATTTAGTGACATGCTGATTTTAGATAATCTATTACAAAACATTGTCCAAATGTGCAGAAATTCCAAATAAAACCGGTATTATAGCACTTCCACACAGTGCTTGCTAAATCATGTCCTGTGTTAGTAATATCCTACTTGCTTTTGTTGCGAACCAGCCGTTGCATTTGTTTTGCTGAAAGTTCCTGGAACCTACTTTTTTTCATCCCATCCCAAAGTCCAGCCCGCGGACCAATCACGGCATATTCACATTATAGAATCTGGCCCTCTTTGAAAAAATGTTGGACACCCCTTCTTTAAGCAGTGCCAACATTTAGGTTCAGAAGGTTGCCAACAAAGCAGGAACTAAAACATATGTCATTAAACCCCTTTTGTTGAAAACATCTATCTTTCTTAGAGACGTCTTGATACAACACATTGGAATTTTCTTAACACCAGAGGAAGTATCGATTGACAACATTGCAATATACTAAGAAATGTTTGCAGTATATTTTTTGTTCTTATCTTATTAATATAATTAGGGTTGGGGAGGGACGTTTTGTAGTCAATGCGGGCAAGCTTTCCACAGGGGGATGGTGTAGAATTTTTAAAAGACTGATGTAATTCCAAATGGTAGGTCTTGATAGGGGCAGAACAACAAAGCCTTTGGTCCCATTGGAGATGAAGAGGATTAAGAGAGAGTAAGACTATTGTGCAGGAATCTGTTCTGTTTCTGAGGCATGCTTAGTGTGCAAGTATGATTCCCTGTGGACAGCACACCAGAAGATAAGGGGAAAGAGAAAATAGTTTCATCAAGTTTTGATAAGTCCATTCTCAAAAGAAAACCCTATGGACAATACTGATACATTGATAATAAATCTGTATCTGCGGCCAATCTGAATGCAAACAGACTTTCGCAAAGCCAGTGAATCACAGCGGTATAAAACCTTATATTGATTTTTTTTTCTTTTACCTTCAGTTTTATTGTTGATTGAACAGGAGTCATGCTGGTACAGAGATCATAGCGGCTCAGCTACTCTGCCGACAGATAGACAAACAAAGAGTTGAAAATACAAAGAGAAGGCTTTGACGAACAAAAAAAAACATGATGTAGATAAACCAAGAAACTGTAAGTGGAGTATATGTGAAAGGCCAGTGATGAATAAATGGAGAGGCCTTGAAAAACACTGAAAAACAGATGAATGGAAAGGAAGAAGAAGAGGGGAGCACTAAGGCATGATAAGAAAGCACAGTGAAAGAAGAAAAGAATAGGTGTAAAGTGAAGCCTAAGATTAAACGGTAACACAAAGTAGCTTGATATCTGTTTAAGTGAAACAAATAATAGAACAAACTTCCTCTATAGGCAGGTTCAAATGAATAAATAGGTTAAGAAAAAGGGGAGATGAATGCTGGGATACGCACTGATTATGGATTTATAAAGAAAACTGGATAAAGTGTTTCTCAATGGTACATGAAGCCAAAAATGGACTGACTAGGTAGAAAAAGTACCCTGGGACCATAGAGCATGGATACTTGAGTTTCCTTAAGCCCCGCCTTGAATCTCCCAGTCTCGGCTCAGTCAAATAAAGGAGAGGTAGCATAACTCTGTATTCGGCTTTTAGGGCATATACATTCTTGTAAAACGAATAATTTAATTTGGGTTAACAAAAGGAATATAACATTTCCGACTGATTTACAGATGTTCCTTTCCCAATCTAAGTCCATGATAACGTGTATTTGGCCCTAATGACCTTGTGGATGTGTAGTACCACCGTTTGTCCTCTACGAAAATGTGCTTCAACAGGCGGCGCCATTCCTGGGATCTTTACGCTGATTGCTTGGAGAGACATTCTAAAAAAGAAAACTGAAAAACGCAGGACAAAAGCAAGGAAGAATTAATATAGCGAGACCATTTTTTGTTTGCATTGTAGACATTATGGAGAACAATGAACAGTTGAAGCTGGAAAAGGGAAAAAAATAGTAAGGAAGCGCAGTAGCTGGGAGAAATCATGAAGAGAAGGAGGTGGTCACTGAAGAACAAAGGTCGAGGTAGACAAGGGATGATGGGAGATGGGGTTGGAACTTTGGTTAAGAGAGAAAATGTAGGAAAGGTTTTGGAAGATGCACAATTGGGGGGGAAGGGTGGAGGAGGCACGAGGCTCATGTCATAAATTGGAGTAATGGGGGAGAAAGGGATGAGCATCGGGAGCAGGTAAGCAGTTATAGAGGAAGGGTTAGAGAGAAAAAGAGATAGCAAGCCCCTCAGCAGTCAACACTAATGAAGAAGAATGAGTGCTGTTTGCTGGACCTGAAACTGACCACACACACACACACACACACACACACACACACACACACACACACACACACACACACACACACACACACACACACACACACACACACACATACACATTTCACTTAGATATGAGCTCCTCCTCCAATTTTTTGACACAAATTGTATGAAGCGTACAAGTAGTCAAACTCAACATTCACCTCGTTGCTATGCGTGAATGAACATTGCAAAGTGTCTTGTAGCTCTGTTTAAACTAGGCCTAATTAACGAACAGAGTTCAAATTTTTATATTTTTTCAGACAGAAAAAATTAAAATCTCAGGCATGGAAGTTTTCACCGAGCTTTTAAATTAGTGTAGGTTGCTTTAATTGGGGCTAAAGTCTTGCAGTGTTTTTATATCCTCTTTCAAAGTGCCAAACTTTTCTACAAAGTTGATGTAGATCACTTTTTTAATCCTTTGACATTCTATTTGTGACTCAGGGTGCTTTAACCATTGTGAATTTGTGCCCACTGAAGAAACCAGAAATAAAACAGACATAAAATATCTAAATTCTTAATAAATTGTTTAATACTTATTTTTTTGCAAAGATTTAATTAAAACATTTGGCATTCTTTTGGAGGACAATTTTGTCAGATTCTTGTTTCTGTTCTGCTCTCAGTTGAAGGTCTGTTTGTGCCTCGTTAGCTGTGACTGCTTGCAGACAAGAAAATAAAAAAGCTATCCTTTAACTTTTTTATTCCGCCCTAGCTCACAGTGTTGAACAAAAGTTGACAGAAGACAGCAGTAAGTTGTGCTTACCCATGAAGGTCAGAAGACGTAGTCAATGTATGACAGATAGCGTCACCAATGTAGGGATAATATTTCTGCTCTTATGGAGCTTTGATGCTCATAATTTATTTAGTTTTACTTGCTTGTAAGCGCTTTGAGCACCAGAAAAAGCGCTTTATAAATGTAATGTATTATTATTATTATTATTATAAGGAGCTGACATGATGCAGGTCATACGTTGGCAGCGTGTTGACTTTTAAACGCAATGGACCTTCAAAGTGTTATATGGTTGAATATACTTTAATACTTTTTTAATAATGACACAGCATGCTTAAAACAATAAAAGCTTAAGATGTATTGAGCAGCTATTTGGACATCATCAATCAGTTGAGGGCGATCATTAATGTCTGCTTAAACACACACAAGGCATAAGAACTCATATAAACTACCAATACCCCTTCTCATCTGAAAATCAGTTACGTTCTAGTTCCTTGCTGGTTCGCAGTTCGTTCAACCGAGAGCCAAATACAAACCAGTTTGGTTATATCTCTCACAGGCTCCGCCCTCTACTGGACTCTATGGGTACTACCCCTTGACCATATCATGCAAGCATTCATCCACTGAGACTTCTATAAATACTACTTTATCATGCAATAATTCACCTACTGAGACTTCTATAGATGTAGCCGGCCCCGGGGCGGGCCTACCTGAATGTGCGCGCATCTCAACATATAAAAGGAGGCCTCGCCTCCTGACCGTCATCCCTTTCTCTTCAGCGAGCGGAAGTGAACACTGAGCAAAGACGTGAATAGAGAAAGAGAAAAAAGGTGGACTCACCACCCTGATTGAACACGGACCTGCCCAACATGCCCTGGGCTCTTCAGTTGGGGAGGCTTTAATCTTCCACCCCATAGTGGGGCCAGGGAGGCTAAATTGCACCTCCTCTGCCCGGTGCGTGCGCTAGCATGTTATGTAGAGCGCACAGCTGCCTTTAGACGCACTGAACAGCTGTTTGTGTGCTTTGGGGGCGGCGTGGCCGGTAAAGCTCTCTCCAAGAAGCGCCTGGCAGGCTGGCTCTGCGAGTGCATCTCGCATGCCTACGGACAGGCGGGGAGAGCCTGCCCCGCGGGGGTCCGTGCACACTCTACACGGGATGTGGCTGTGTCAACAGCCTTATTTAACGGTGGGAGTGTGGAGGACATATGCACGGCGGCGTCTTGGTCAACCCCAGGCCCCTTCATAAAGTTTTATCTCTTGGACATGTCTGGCTCCTGTTCATCGTCTGTGCTTGCTGGGGCTCTCCACGTGCTCCTTAGGGACTCGGGAGAGGTGGTGCACAGTGAGCCCATATGGGGCTGGGGACTCTCTCCGTCTGCCTATGGGTGGACAGGGGGAGCCCTCAGCACTGTTTTCTGAGCACACTTTTCGCGAGGTAAGCGCGCCAGAGTGCTATGTCAGCCGCGGCCCGGACTTCTCCACGGTTACAACCGGAGCCTGTGAGAGATATAACGAGGGGTTACGCATGGTAACCTTTGTTATATAAGCACAGACGGAGCCCTCTACTCTGGGCCCTGTCGGTTCTATGCCGCTCGCTAAAGAGAGGTGTAGGATGACAGTCAGGAGGCGAGGCCTCCTTTTATGCGGTGAGATGCACGCGCATTCAGGTAGGCCCGCCCGGGGCCGGCTACGTTTATAGAAGTCTCAGTGGATGAATGCTTGAATGATATGATCAAGGGGTAGTACCCATAGAGTCCAGTAGAGGGCTCCGCCTGTGCTTATATAACAAGGGTTACCATACGTAACCCCTCGTTTTCCACTGCCCAGTGCCCGGATGGAGCCACGTCATTACGCCACTTCTACTATTCGCTACATCACCATGTACTGTTGCTTCAGCCTCCATATTACCCTCTTACCTATGAGGTTCTTGGTTCCAGCCAAGTAGATTGTTTGTTCCAAATGCCAAACAATGTTCAGGACCGAAAGCCAGCCGTGCTGCAGTGGAAACTCAAAGAACTGGTTCACATCAGACACTGGCTCCTAACTGGCCCCGGAGCTCTTAGGTGGAAAAGGTGTATGAGACTTATAAATCAAGTCAACAAACTAAGCAGTTTTATCTTAAAGTTAAAATACTTTATTTAGTACTTTGTAAAAGGTCCTCATATAAATATGTATGTATTTCTAAGGCTCTCTATAAAAGGACACGGTTTTCCTGATCTTTAATAAGGAAGAATATTTTGTATGGAAATATGTTTACCTAACCTAACCTATTTTTACAGTACTTAACAAACATGCCCAACTATGCTTAAATCGGCTCCCAGAGTTTGTTGAAAACGTTTTTATCAGTTGGTTTATCTGTTTGTTTTGCCTGTAAACTGTTCTCTTTTGTATCCATCTTTAATGAATCTTCCTTCATCTGTCAATTTTGTTTTTCTGCTTCCTTTAAACCAACGCCTTTCATGTCTGCATCTCTCTTTTTTCTTTTTTCTGGTTAAATCCACTCTCTTTGTCTCTCTTGTGTTATTCTGTCTTCTCCTATCTGTTTTCCTTTTTCTAAACCCCTATCTTTTCTTTTTTTCTCGGCTGCCTCCTTCATTTCTCTCTCCCTGCACCGCAGTTGACTTATTGATTTCATTTTCATACTGTTGGCAGTTGTTCCCTCTGTCATAAACCATCAGCGTTGCCTCCTTTCAAGCCGGCATTGATCATTGTACAGCCGATCACAACCAATCACCGCCGAGCGTCATTATCTGCTCTCGCTCCTTCTCTTTTGTGGTTTGTCTGCCTTGTATTGTGTGCTTTTTAATGTATCAAATCAGCACTCAACTTAGTACATTTATGTATTTAGTGAATTAGGCTTTTCTTTCTTTTAGTTTTTTGTTGCGTCTGAGGTGCTTAAGTGTTGTGAAAAATGGCTCATTCAGACAGACATCTGATGTCTTTAAAAGAAAACTGCATCACAAACCTTTCAGAAGAAATGAGCGCAGCCTCTTGTTGCAAATAATTACACTTAACAATCCACGCAGATGCCTGTCTTTGACAAAGAATGTCCTCCACTACTTTCTGCAACCCTTGTGTTACACATGGAACTTTCTCTTACTTTCTTTTTCTTTGAGAGACATATCAACTCCCGAGTCTCTCTGCCACCTCTCATTCGGCCTCCATCCTCCCTTTCTCTCCCCACTCCTTTATTTCTTGTCTTTTGTTGCACTGTTGTGTTCGATCGAATCGCACATCAAGCCAAATCTGTTTCTCCTTTTATCTGCCTCGTGGCCCCCAGTGGCCCTCAGACACCTCAAAGCCCTCAAACCAGGGGAGAGCCGGGGTTGTGGAGACATAGAGGGAGGGGTGGAGTTGAGGGTACTCACAATTGCCTCCTGAGGAAGTGCATTTTCACCAGCTTTTGTTCACCTCACTGACCTTTCTGAGCGCCACCACCCCTGTCGGCTCGCGCCACGAGACCCCCTGCGCTCTTTCCCTCTTTCTGCATTCTCTGATGGGGGCCCAGATAATAATACAACACAGTCCCCTGTATTGTGCTCCGTTGAAAGCCACCTCGACTGCATAAGCAATTGACACACTGGGTTTTTTTCTTTTTCTTGCCACGTTTCTGGCTGGCATTTTATCGCCCCCCCCCCCCTTCTCTGACACGCTTAGCAAGAGGTTTTGTGGAACCAAGACCACCAGCTGGGATAAGAGAGGACAACAGCAGGGCTTTTAGGTGGGTTTTTTACTGGCTTTTGTAGCCTGCAAGCAGCCCCAACATTATCGGAACAGTCCACTTTGTACCAGCCTCTCTTTTGTGTCCCATTGTCACTCAATCCGTCTGTCTCTCCCCCTCCTCCCTCTCTTTATGAGTCGAGGCCTGCCTCTCGTTTGTTGATTGCTCTCCAATTCACTCCCTGTACTCCCAAAGAGATCGATTATTTTTTCTTTCGCTGGCCTTTTTGTTAATAAATAAATACCATTGTGTTATTGTTTACTCCCAGAGCTATGTTGACAAGTTCACTTTCATGTGAAACTTGGAAATTTCTTTTTTTATAGCAGTACTGCAGGTGTTCGCGATTCATTATCTAGGCAATGTACACACGGTGGTAGTTTATTTGCATTGTCCGAAAACAGTGGCTCTTGAACTTGTCATATGGTGTGTCCAGTCAAATCTAACATTCTGTGCTTCCAACATTCGGGTGCTAGTGGAGCCTCGCAGATGGGGGTGCTGCAGCCCCCTCGGCACCCCCCCTTCCCGCGTCCATTCGCGATGTCTCGCTGACCCCAGGCAGCAACCAGGAAATGAACCCAGCTCACACTGTCCGCTCCTCGCAGCAGCAAGCGGCGCAAAGTCCCACCAACACGGCACCCAGACCCCACGCAGCATTTTCATATGTTTTTCATTATTGGTGTCATTTTCTGGTTGCTATCAAACGCTGTTGTAATACATAATCACTGATGTTCCACTGTAATGGTGGTGGACTCATCAGAACAGAGTGGGCGAGCTGACCAATCAGAGCACAGTGCCAAGGCACACAGGGGGGGGGGGGGGGGGGGGCCGTTTAGGACAGAGTGAATACACATACTATACAGAGATGCTCTATGAGAAACCAATGTGAGTTTGGAAAATTGCACAATTTAAATCTATTCTAGTAGACCTCAACAATGGAATTATGATCAGTAGAAATGGCATGGGACCTTTAAAAACGGGAAATAACAGCGAAAAGATGTTCATTAAAAGTAGATAAAAACTTACAGCATCACATTGTACCTGGTTTATGTTTCCTCACTTCATATGTGTGATTTATATGTGTGAAGTGTGATTTTTTTTTTTTAAGTGTGAGGTCGCGTTCTTGTCACTTTACTCAGCGCTCCTGCCCCCGCCTGTGACGTAAGCCTGACGTATTTGGTTCTTGACTGGTAGTCGAGAGGGACCAGATAAGAAACGGTTTTCGGGGCCACGAGCCAGCCCCACTGCGGTGGAAACAGGAAGAACCGGTGCTTAGTCGGGCACTAGCTCCAAACTGGCCCTGGAACTGCTTTGGTGGGAAAGGGGCATCTGATACCAACGATCTAACCCTCAAAAACTTCAAACCTGGAAGAGGCCTGGAAAAGGAGAAACAAATCGTGATTTGCACGGTTACATCGTCCAGATTGGAATTTTCCACTTTTCTGTGTTTATGACATTGTATATTTAATAACTTTGGGTTGAAGGTTTATAGATTATTTGTAAAAATTATTTACAAATGAACTGATCATGAAAATATCTGTTCGTTTTTGTGTGGGCTAGGGCAGTGGAATGGGAGGAGCCTGATTATCCATGTAACCTCAAATGAACTTTGTTAGTGAAGACAATCTTTGCGGGTATGTGTTCTCCAACCCCCACTCCCCCCCATCTTCATTCCTCCATCCCTCAGCAGTAGAGTGGTCAGGCCTATCAACCACAGCGCCTCAGTCTATCACCTGGGAGCCCCAATTGCCTGCCAGTCATCAGATAAAATGGATTTCCAATTGAGTCAAGGCTGCTAGGTCAGGGAGATTGGAGAACAGGCAGACTTCTTCTACCTCACCTGGATTTCTGCTTGTTGTTAGTTCGTTTTGTTTATTTCTATCTTCTACTGTGTTCGGCCCCTATTCTTCTTTCCCCACTACCTGCACTCACCCTCTCTGTGTGATCTGCTGGCTAGGTGCATGTGAAAATGAAAAAAAATATTCTTGTAAAAGGACAGATACCAATTCGCTTTCTGGGAAGCAGTGTGGTGTAACACCAGAAAGTCTTCTTAATCCATACTTAAATTCAGGATGGATCTTCAATTAAAGCAACTGGTGGGAAATCCATTTGTTTGTTAGTGGGTGAGTTCTGAAGTGTTACAAGTTTTTTCTAATGGAGTAGAAGTCCACAGATTCCATTTTCAGACCATGTATGGATACTAATTGCTAATTCTGTCAATGCCGTGGTCAGTAGTGCATCAATACACAATTCTATAATTGTGGCTATCCGAAAGCACTAAAACTGAGGTGTCATTTAGACAGGGGAGGCAGGGGACATCTTTTACACAATTATCTATAGTATGAAAAACATAATTCCTGTCTCTCAAGTATGAGGATTTGCTACTTATCTCTGTTTGATATGCATTTGATAATTTAGTTTTTTGGAGTGTCTAAATACTCCAAAATAAATGATGACAGATTAGTTGATAATGAATTTAGTTCCTGTATTTTTGATTGTAGAAGATAATTCTCTCCTACACATCGCCATCATGTTACCCTCCTTTCTTATAAAATGGAATTTCATTAAGAGCTAATCTTTTAAGACGTTCTCAGATACGCATACGTATCTTTTGAGATTCAAGAAAAAAAGCTGACCACAAAGTCCAATTGGATTTTTAACCACATGACACAATTTGCCAAATAAGTTTGCCCGGTTGTCAATGATAACATTTCTATTTCCCAACAAACTCTTTTTTTTTCCATGTTGGTTTGAAGGTTTCCAAGTTTATTGGACTGCCAATCCTGCACAAACAAATAACAACAACACTCTCAGCACAAACATAAAACTTATCAATTTTTTTAAGAAACAAAGAGGTTGTCTTTTCCTTTTAATTTTACTGTAGTTTGTGCCTTTGTAAAATAGTTTTTTCAAAGGAGATGTTTAAAAACTGACTCACCTGTATTGAACTGACTGGTCAAAAGTCACCACTGCATGTACTGAAGCTTTAATTGATGTTTATTCAAACACTTTTGAACAAATATTCAGTTATTGTAATTTAGCGTGTGTAAACACCTACTTGTTCAAGCACAGAATAAGGAAAAATCCAAAGATAAGGGAGGGAAGAGAATGTAAGTTGAGTAGAGGAAATAAGAGGGATGGGATGAGAGGAGCCATATTGATCACCCTGCTCTCTGAGTCTCTCTGTGGTTTCAATGGTCTGACTTCACAGCTGGAATGGTCTCTGCAGTGTTTAGAACAGATAGCATGAGCCTCTAGTCTACACACACATGCATGCACCTAAAGTACATGAATGCATGTCAGACAGGTCAATGCACCCCAGGCCCTCAATTCAACAGTCAATTCCGCTCGTTGCATTGTTGCGCATGGGTTACTAGAAGACTTCAGACAAGTAGTGATTCTGAAACAATTCTGAATAGGACACCACAGGACATTTAAAAGAGAATATGGTTTAAGCTCGAGTCTATGATAAAGAATCATGGATAAATAATATATGTTACTCTTCTATTGATAACTTGAATGGTCAATGCAGAATTCTTTTTTTAACAAAGCATTAAATGAAAAAATAATTGCACAAGGAGAGTTGTGTTTTCGAGTGGAATTAATAATTCATCCTCTGTTCCTGCAGAATAAAAGTTAGAGATAACATAACATTTTCAGTTTCATATTTGTATTTTGTGCCTCTAGTGCAGTGTTTCTCAAAATGGAGGGTGCACCATGGCCCTTGTGCCCCTCACACCAGTGGCGATTCTAGACCAATTTGAGTGGGGGGGCCAGGCTGGGGCTATTTATTTTCTGAGGGGGGCACAATAAATGCAGGACGAAAAAGACAAAGACAGTATGGAGTAATTGCGCATTAGAAAACAATGCAATAAAGTTATTGGTATTTTTTTTCATTACACATATGTATTTCAAATACTTAAAGTTACAGTTTTTACGCTCTAATGCAGGGGTCTCCAACCATTTTTAGGATGATAGCTACTTTCAGAAAATAAAACAAGTCGTGAGCTACTTTTACTCCTTTTTGTTTTGTTTTTTGCAGTGTATATATTTAGCACATTTTAACATTATTATATGCTGACCTTTAACCTTTGTGTGCTGTTTGGGTCTGTGGGACCCGTTTTCAGTGTTTACTAAAAGACAATGTATTCAATAAAATTATTTTAACCTGCTTTATTTGGGGGTGGACCTCACATCCTCTAGGGGGGTCCGGGAAGTGAAATGCATCAATCTGTTGCACTTTGAGCACAACATGAATTTATGG
>NW_011346563.1:0-8471 GCF_000735185.1 Notothenia coriiceps | reverse complement strand
AGTTTTCTATACAGCGGACTACAACATGGATGTTTAATAAGAAGGAGGGACTCATCTAGAGACTCTGCACCGTGCTCTGATGCTGTTGCTTTATGCTTTATGAACAATAGAGAAACATATTCTTCATGACCAAAGTTGGAATTTAAATAAAAAAGGAAAGTGAAATTTATGCTCGTCACCCTCTCCCTCCGGTCCACATTAATACAAATGATCCCAATACGTATGATTGTATGAAAAGATCTTAAAATAAATACAAATGTATTTATTATAAACGTTAGTCCTTAACATCTATCACTGTGTATCACCATTCAAACATCTTTTAAAAGTTGAACAAACCCCACACAGCTCAGTGAAATGTTGACTTTATTTGATCATTTCAGTAAAAACTAACGTTCATATTTCTCTTTTTGATTATAATACTGATGAACGTTCAAAACAAAGCACTTTGGCAACTTACCACATACGTTTTAAAAAGCTTAATAAGCACCGTAACTTTCATGATATAATTTCTCGGTCATAATCGGTTGTTTCCGTGAACGGCCGACTGTTGTGTGACGGCAAATGCTGCGGCTGCAAGGCATTGTGTGGCAGCATTTTCTCCTTTCCTTTCGTCAAGGGAGGTCCAGTGGTACCTAAGCTAAAGGAGGTTATAAAGGAAGTTTGAAACCTTCTTTCCTATCATCTAGAGAATTCGAACGGCACTTATCATGGGTGCCACTGAGGGACTTCCGGGTCATTTCACTCCGTTAGGAAGGTTCCTACATAAATGGACTATTGACCGCAACCCTGGTCTTTCCATCAATGGAGTTTTTCTTCCCTGATAGCACGGACATATTCCAAGATGACAACGCCAGGATTCATGGGGCTCACATTGTGAATGAGGGGTTCAGGGAGCATGAGACCTCTTTTGCACATGGATTGGCCCCCACAGTCCAGACCTCAGCCCCATGGGGAGCCTTTGGGATGTGCTGGAGAAGACTTTGTGCAGCGCTGCGACTCTCCCATCATCAATACCAGATCTTGGCAGAAAATGTATGCAACTCTGGACAGAAGTAAATGTTGTGACATTGCAGAAGCTTATCAAAATGATGCCACGGTGACTGCGTGCCTCACTCAAAATTAAAGGGGGTCCATCGAAATATTAGAGTGAGACTTTTTTTTGGACAGGCAGTGTATAATCTCCAGGCCTGGAGTTTGCAGTACATCAGCCATGTGTGTTTTCAGTGGGTCACGTCCTGGGGGGTCTGCGGTTGCTTTTATAGTTTGTTTATTGCCGTCACAATCCTATTTCTCGGCTAATGTGTTTCCTGTTTTATTTTAAACCTACTGTACACCTGCATGTTATTACCTCCTTAGTTCAACTTGTTTTTAAGTACTAGTTTTTGTTCATTCTTTGTTGGATTGTGGTTTGTCTTATATTGGGGGGTTCTGTTCTGTTTCACCTTTTCTGCACCAAGCCTTTAAATAAAGGTAGGTTCTGTTAAAAGTATCTGTCAACTACTTAACTGGAAGGAGCTTAAGTTAGCACTTGAAGCAACTGAGATAGAGCCAGAGAAAAGCTCAGCACCAGGGGTCACAGCGGAGTGGAGCACTGACCTGTGACAGCAGCAATAGAAGGTTTTCTGATCCAGTTGGGAGTCAGGGCAGTATGGGATCAGACCCCCATGATAAATGCTAACCGGAGGTCTTTTTTCCTATTGACTTACATTGGGAAAGAGAACGCTTACTGAAATCATTAAGGCCTAATAGTTGGTTTTATTAAAGTTATTCTTGGTCCTCCATTTATGTTGCACAGCTGAGACCGGAGGAGACTGAGCTGATAGGAGCGGGGGCTTAATGAAAACGCAAGCTGTATCCAGTACTAAAATGATAGCTATACCTTACACAGTGCTCTTCAAATAGCAGGTTCAAGTAAATATCAACACACAGATATTTCTAAGGTCACATAAAATAATAAAACCTGCTGATTTTAAATTAAAGTCAATATATAATATTACTATAAAAGAGACACTGATAATTAATCAGCTCACAAATCTCTCTGTAGGTCTCACTTGTTTCTGTAGATTTGAGACGCAGGGAGAGTCTAAAATCATTAAAGAGCAACTTCCAGGTTAAAGACACCTGTGAATAAATGTGTAGGAAAATGATGAATACACTAGATTTTCAAAAAAATATACAGAAATATACACAACAGTGACATCTGGCGTCGTTTTTGTAAGAAATGTTCACTTCCGCATAAAAAAGCCTCGGCACGTGACCTCCCGCGTGTGACGTAACACGGGGGACACAAGGGGGAGAGCGGCCGGTGTAACGTATTAATAAACATGGATCCCAATGCTAGTTTCGACACAGAAGACACAGAAGAAGTTGAACATGAATATTTGAATGCATATGACGGACCACAACCTTATAATTATGAGCCTGCTAGGCGTCCAAGAGACCAGGAGCAGCCAAGGATTAGAAGAAATAACAGCCATCGGAGAGAAATTGAGCTGTGGTGTGAGGAGGACCAGTGGAGAACTGGGCAGCTATCTTGGTGAGTGACCGGCGTTAGCTACAGAATGTTAGCTAACGTCACATCACAACATTGTGAAGTTAGCTATCATATATCAGGCTATAACTAAAGCAGCATTGATAATATAGTAACGTTACTGGCAGGACTGTTGATACTGATCCATAACAGAAACTAATGCGCAAGTATTCGCCTGTATCTCGCGTTACCTAATGCCAACTCACACATACGGTTGCGGTACCGGAGGAGAACGCGAGATTACGGCTGATACTTGACATCTGGCGGAGAAAGGTTGGTGGAGCCTCCGTTGATATGTCGTTGTAAATGGCTTGATGGAAAAGCAGGTGTGTAGTTGGGGAGGGTGCCACAGCTGTTCAGCAGGTGAGTGGAGTTGAGCCGGAGCCGGTGACAGCCCCACCACGCACACACAAACAACACAGACAGGGGGAAACAAACAACACAAAGGAGACGGCTGGGAGCAGTACAGCCACCACCAGCGTTACCTAATGCAACTCCACATACGTCTTACTGGTGCCGTGTACCGGAGGGGAGAGAGAGAGAGCAGCGAAGGGGGGGAGAGAGAAGTAATACGGTTTCCTGATAAAGCTGTGGAGAGTATGTGCTGCAGGGAGGTGGATGCACAACGCACCCAGGAACGAACGCTAGCTCCGGTCTTTTTTACTGTGGACTCGATGTCCTGACAGGCTGGTATGTGTGCAACCTGCACAAACACAATACTGCACCATGATTACAAATGGTGAAATACAATGTAAAACTACCGAAAAATACCAGCTCCTTAAAACACAACCGCTCTACTCAACGCAACTCTACTATACCCGCGGTCAGAGAGCGGATATGTGTCCCCTGCATGATGTAATATGACGCGTTTGACGTATGACCTTAAAAAAAAGCCGTTTTTAAGAGCAGAGCTCAAAATTGCTCCTTTCCCTCTGAATTCCTGCCCTTATGTCTCGTAAAACATATCAAATCCTGCATTCACTTTTTTAATTGTAATTTTCAAGCGAGTTTAAGCATAAATGTAGAAAAAAAAAAACCTGCAAGATGCTCTTTAAGTCTAACACACCGGGGTCTGGAGATAAGTTTATCTAAAATCCAAGCAATTATGGAGCAGTGAAGGTCACATTCATCCCGGAGGATCCACATTCTTTATTAATGCTGAGGAACCATTCAAACATCGAAATCAAGGATTCCTTCAGAGCTGTCTAAAAAGATCCAGCATGTCTCAAGCTCCTGTGTATGTCTAAAAAGGGACAGCGTATGGAGGTCATGAACTGTATAGAATGGGAGCGAAGGAGAAACTGAATAATTAATTTCTTAACTTGTCGGAAAAATCTAATCAAGAAGTGTTCACGCTGAGAGAGGAGGAGTAAACAGCTCCTCAGCATGAGACTGCAATCACCCTCCATCAGCTTCAGATGCTGTGGGTTCCACTGGGGTGTCAGAGAAATGCTGTGTGAATGTTATTTATCCACCTTGAATCTGCTCAAGCATTTCTTTTTATTCAATAAAAAAACTGAAAAAACTATTATATTTAACACCATTTTAAGTTAAATTCTTAAAAAATGAATGCCATGATGGTTTTAGTACTAATCTGAACAGCATAAGGTGAATGAGGTTTTATAGTTTTAGGGGTGAAATGATCCTATCTGAACAGTGTTGCAGTTATCAGTATTGCTATACCGAGACAAAGGAAGTCCTATTTTTAGAGCAGAAACTGCCTTACAGCTGTTTGCTGTTCAGTTATTCAGAGGATATTACCAACTGCACACAACAGTGGCTTAATGACCTTCTCTGAACAAAGAGCTGGGAGGCTATGTTTAAAAGCAGCCACCCACTCTTCATCTGGGAGGCAGACAGCTCTGTTATAGGCAGCACAATGTCGCCACCTTGAGATCAGACTGTCAGTCAGGGACTCAGCTGCTAGCAGTCTGGAATCGCTCATAATTGCATTCCTTTTCCTATGTTCATGTTGTCTCCCGTACCAGGCGCAGGGTTTATATATGTAATGCTAATGTTCCACTTTTTATACATCTACAGTATCTGGTATGACAGACAAGGTTCAATCCATACAATCAACGTTGTATCCTTATGAATTAAAGTACATTGACTATTTCTGCCAGAGCGCATCTCACAGAACAGCCTGAAGAGCAATATCACAATAAGATTTGGGCTAATGAAAAATCTAGAATAAACTTAACATAGTTTAATGTTTGATTCTCTGAGTCCACGGATTATTATCTGCTTTTGACACGTATCTGTTTTTCACACCATACCGACCCTTTTAGTAGTAATATAGAGAGGTGCAGTGGTGATGTATTTTTGTAGGCCGACCCAGAAGTTAGCATTGGAAGGGCTACCTTGCAAAAAGTAATGATTCCCAATTGGATTACGATTTATTTCAGAAAATAGGCTCTGTGGCAAACTCACATTTATGGTAATAAACATGCTTTTTCGGTCGACACATAGAAACTTCGGAGATTCACAAGTGGGGGGAACTAACTTGAGAATCTCTTCAGGACATTATTTCATGCTTCTAAACAAAAACACAACTGCAACTGGAAGCAGTCATTTCTGGGTTAAGGACTCATACCTGCACCACTCTTTAATATGTACTGTCTAGTCACATCCATTATGAGCTGCTGCTTAAAAGGTCCCATGGCCATTTCTACTGATCATAATTCCATTGTTGAGGTCCACTAGAATAGATTTATATTGTGCAATTTTCCGACAGTGTGAGCTGTATTACTGGTGTAGTTTCCTGGTTGCTGCGTGGGGTCTGCGAGACAGTGAGACACGTGAAACTCAGCCTGAGCACACACGCGTGAAAAGATACGGTGAGTGTTTCTCCGCGATCCCAACTCGTCTATTACCAACGTTCAGGGAGCTCTATGCTCGACGCTAAAGGTCCCCCCACTGCGTTTGATAGTGACGCGAAGGGATCCTGGTGTGTGAGGAGCTCCACGGATTGGTCCATTTGGGTCATCGTTAAGTCACTTGCTACCAGGAAGAATCTAAAAATGTCCAACGAGGCGTTCTGGGACAGCATAGACAGGTCTTTTCTGTGTTAGAGTTTTACTCGCTACAGTGTGTACTTTGAGGGTTTGTGACTGCAGACTGTTTACATGCAGAAAAAAGCTACATAACACACAAGGGGACGGGTAATAACCAGAAAAGCATAACATGGGACCTTTAATGTCATGTTATGTTTAAGTGTACCTTAACAATGCACATTGCATCTACAGAGACAATGATAAAAAAGTCAAAAGGACCCTTTAGTAAGTACTTAGCCTCATTACTCAGCTAACCATTCGTCACGGACCGACTTCTCAACAGCACCAACTACACATTTCAAACCATGGCTCTAAGGAATAGTGGAACCTTAAACCTTATGAAGACAAACAAGCTGGCAAGCGTGTATAATTTAGTGACGGACCAAAAAATGCTAACCAATATAACATGTTTCAGTTTAACGGTTGAGTTTAGTATACGCTATATAATGTCATTCAACCTGCATGTGCTACCACTCTGAAAGGGTTTAGATTTAAAAGAACTATTGATACATTCCAACTAATCAGTAGTATGCTTCATCACCTTAATCACATGAGATGGGTTTGTATGAACACTCATTTCTTGCTGCTAAATGCCACACCCCAGCCAGGTGTTTGATGTGAAGAGAACAGGAGCTGTGATAGGTCAGCGTGGGCTGCTTGTGTTTCTGATGCTGCAAGGGATAGCTCAGAAAGGGTACAAGTTGAACAAATATGCATTGTATTCTTTCATATTCTGTAACAAAAGCATTCTTCATATATGAATGATTCTTTAGCAGATAACGGACAAGGGTCATTTGATTAAGCTGCTTTGAATACCCGTGCATGTGTCAGGGGCAAAGTAACTAAATGTCACATGATTTGTAGAACTTTTATAGTGCTTTGAAGACCTGGCATTGTATGATAGATGTTAAGAACTGCAGAATAAAATAAAATTATGGGATCTTGTTTGTTGTCTGTCGGCTGTCTAAATGAATCTGCATTCCGAAGCTAATTAGCACCATGCTGCTAGCGTTCACCACCTACACAACCACATGACACACTGCTGGATAACAGTGGCATTACAAGTATTTGAAACATTTATTGATTTTAATTTTCTTACCTTTGTAGTGCCGATCATCTATGGGAACAGAAAAGAGGAAACAAAACAGAGTTTGGTTTTACAGCTTATCTTAGAATATCTAAGAAGAATCAGGACACACACACACATTATATATCTTAAAATATTTGAACACTGCAAAAATACAACAGAGCCAAAAGTCCCAGTCATCACTGCCTCCTTCTGCTCTTCTCTTTAGAATGAGTGTACTGAGGGGACATTTTAACATGCCGGACAGAGAGACTACTACTGTTGAAATGACTTAAGTTAAGACTGTCAGCAAGTAAAAGTTAAACATGTAAACGTCAATGAAACTGGCCCATGTGCAATTTAAGAAAGCTGGTAATTAGTCAATAAATTGCAAACAAAGCTTCAAATATGAATGAGTGTGGACTCACAGTGACACACAGGTTTGGGCGTGTCCCACTTGCCCATCTTGTTGCACTGTGTTGAGTTTCTGCCCATGAGGATGAAGGAGGGCAGACAGCTGTAGTGCAGCAGGGTCCCCTCCACCGGGGGCCCCAGGGGCCAAGAGGACACCCGGCCATTTTCCAATGATGTCCACACCCGGGGACACATCAGTACTGCAGAGAGACACAGGAGACTTTTTTAATACAACAGGGACACTCTGTGTCAGTGTGGTGGTGTAATGCTGCCCTGTGAAAGTGGCTTTACTAAAGAAAGAGTGCATGGTGTCAAATATTAGGTAGGCAGACAGGGAGAGGGTAAAGGGAGTGAGGGAATTGTAGCGCAACAGAAGGACATAATGAAGTCGAGTTTTAAAAGGGAAAACTTGAACAGTGAACAACCAAAAAAACAATCAAAGCTGTATTTATAACAAGTACCTAATGCAAGCGGTGTGAGGTGTGACCATGAGACAGGAGACAACATGCCTGGTGGCAGTGGTGGAGAGTAACTCAATTGTATTGTTTTTGTACTTTACTTGAGTATTTCAATTTAAAACTCCTCTATATTTCTACTCCACTACATCTCAAGGTTTAAGGGTTCAATGTTCTTTATTTGTCAAACTAACAAAGTAGTTATGCCGATGAAAATCCTAGGTCACAGGCTTGTCCAACAGTGCAACACAATAACACAGATAAACAGAAAAATATAGTGCAAGTAAATAGTAAATACAAGAAGAAAAATAGTTTTAAAAAGTGAAATAGTGCAATAAGAGTCTATGCAAGTCATTGAAATATGATATATTAGGTAAATAGATAAATCATTTTTAAGTAGCAGCCAAATGAATATTGTGGATGTTGTTTCAACAGTTCAGGTGTTTAACAGTCTTATGGATGAAACTGTCCCTGAGTCTGGTGGTTTTAGTCTGGATGCTGCGGTATCGCCAAGCGGCAAACTCTGGGGAACAGCCAGGACACCAATACGGAAGTGCAACACACTGCAGTTCATACATAGGCCGCTAGGGACTGACTGCAGAAAGGAGCAATTTCCATCGACCCCCATGTTAAAATGCCCAACTTTACAGCAGAAAAAAACATGTTTCTACCCATGGATGCAATAAATATTATTATCGATACAGTTAGATTCCACCTTCATGATTATGAATCTGTGAGTGATTGTTTTCTAACACGACCCTTTTATTTATATAAGGTCTTACAGTTTTTGCATAAATTAGGGCGTGGTCACTTTCATGGACATGTACATTCCTCACTGTCAGCTAACAGCAACTTGTCCACTCTGCTAGGCTACAACCATAGAGGCTACAACGTTAGTTAGTCATAGTACTGTACTTGACCCTTTAGCTTTAGCCGTGTTCGTGGTGATTGTG
>NW_011346562.1:0-3819 GCF_000735185.1 Notothenia coriiceps | reverse complement strand
CTCCAGCAGCTTTTCTGAAGGCTCTGTGTCTGGTCAGCCCTGCGAACCCACGCGACACAGCCTTCAGGTCCTCTGCTGTCCTGGGGCAGGTAGATAACCTGGTGGCGAATGGCCACCACCTCCTCAGTGACCCTGTGGACAATCCGGTGAACAGTGGATCGAGGCATCCCAAACGCTCTGCAGACCACCCTGTAGGATGTCCCACATGCCAGCCAGAAGAGGAACACCAGGGTCTCGATGGTGGCACCCCATCCATGTCTCCGTTCCTGACCCAGCAGATCCAGCAGCGCGTTCAGGGACTCCCTACTCAGCCGTAAATTTGTGAATACGGCCCCTGGTCATTAAAGAACCTGTCCAGGACAGGGACGGTCAGTTTCATCCTGCAGTACAGGGGTCTTGGCTATAAGAAAAGGTGGAGGAAAAAGGTCAATAGAGAATTCAGTGTAAAATGCTTATTTGTCAGTGTATATAATATATGTTATATCTAAAATAATACATATTATTTGTCTAGTGTTTTAAGATACTCAACACTTTAGAGCGTCAAAATGCATAAGACATCATGAAAGCAACCCACTTTAAATACATAAAACACAACTTTATTGACAATAAAGCAGTTATGAAGAGTGAAGTTTTCATATGTGATTTGTACATGGTGAGATGGGAGCAATCATGTATTTTGGTGGGTTAGTTCCATAAGATATATAATATATTAGATTCATAGCTGAGGTTATTCCACCTTATGAATCTTATTAATGGCATTTTAAACATGTATTATATTGTCAAAATGAAATGGGTTTAGCCATATGAACTACAGTTAGCATACTTGACTGTAGTTTTCTGTAGCCAATATTAACAATAAATTACAGGGTTTAAGCTATCTTTTTCTTACCTGGAAATGGTCTTCTCTTAGCCTGAAGTACAGGACCCGCCTGTAGCTTCTTCTTGGAACCACATGTTCCAAGAACAAAACAATTAGCAGCAAAATGAGTTTGTTCGCAAGTTCGTTATCCATCTTTTCTTTATTCTTTCTTCAAAAGAACTTCAAAAGAATTCAGTCTTCAAAAGAACTGGCTGCTAGACGACAGAGGCGGCAAGATGTAGGGGCGGGAAGTGCTGGTGACGTAAACACGTAGACTAGACCGTCTCATTTCGTAGGCCGCTCGCTCCAGCCTACGCAGTCTACGTCGGCCGCATCCTGCGTCGACCGCGTAGGCTGGGTCCTCCGAAGGATGGAGCCCCTGAATTGAGAGAGGTAATACATTTTTTTTTTAAACAAAAAAAAAACAGACCATGACACATGATTTACACTATGTCCCCGAATGTGTTATTGTAGGTGTTGCTGTCATATAATATACGTACGTATGTTGTGTTGCCATCTATAGTGTTAAGACTGGGGCACGCACAAAAATGATAGGACCCGAATGCACGACTCCAGACAAAAGAAGGTTAAAAAAAGAATTGACTTAAAGTAATTTGCAAGGCAATATAAATACTCAAGTTACACAAGGACTCCAAAAAATTACTCTACTAAATAACGAAACTTAAATACACTGTAGCTCAGATAGCA
This sequence comes from Notothenia coriiceps, assembly GCF_000735185.1. Lineage (NCBI taxonomy): Eukaryota > Metazoa > Chordata > Actinopteri > Perciformes > Nototheniidae > Notothenia > Notothenia coriiceps. The sequence continues at coordinate 2,252 of NW_011346562.1, read as the reverse complement.
ACTGGCTGCAGTATCAAAGGCTCGAAACGATCTGGCACTGGGCACAGAGAAAACACAGAATAAATACAAAAACACAAGGGGCTCTACAGGTGCAAACAATAAGGGCGGGGCAGGTAATCAGGTCAGTGAACACACATGGGGTGTTTCTCAATTTCGAGTACGCTTGCTTGGTAGCACATGTCTTCCGAGTCACTTGCTTCAGAAGCGAGGCAAGAATACTTCCTGGCATTCGGAAAACAAACAGTGGAGCAGGCGAGCAAGTGTGCGTCATATGAGAGGCCCCGCCTTACATTTTCCGACACAGATTCCAAGTATGCTGGACATTGGAACAGTCCTTCGGTGGCACTCGATGACGTAGTATGCTTGAAATAGTGGCTCTGGAGCAGCTTTACTCAAGATTGAGAAACACCCTGTGTGTCTGTTCTGTGTCCAACAATCATACTTTTTACTTTGTACCTCTGCACATTAATCGGTATATTTTGCACATATCTGCACAATACTACCACTTTCAAAGCAAAAAAGCTCCTCAAATCCTTATTCTTCTTCACATGTGTATTATGTGTTATTGTATAAAAATGTTCAGACTTGTTTTTTTTAAGTTTTTATAATATTTATTTATTTGCTTAAATTTACATTTTAATTCCTCTCACTACAGTATTTATGCTTGAGCCATTATACACAGAAGCAAATGTCTTGTATCAAATATGAAAACATACTTTGCAATGAACCTGATTCTGAATACCACAGCATCATCATATCCATAATGTTAACTACTCATACAGAGTGCAAGTTTTGGAGAACAGGACATTATTTTTGACTGTTTCACATAAATCCATGTTATATAAGGTTCTTTCAGAATGAATCTTATTCCAAAGAAGAGGTGGGGTGATTTTAAAAGTACCTATTCTGGTTAGGGAACTTAATACCCTCTTTCTTTTTGATCACAACCCCAGTAATAGTTTAACCCGCAATTCCCTTCGGGTTTTCTGTGAACTTGCTGGTTTTCCCTTAATTTAAATCCTGTGCTTTAAGTGGATCTCAGATTTAGTTTTCCCACAGGAAGAGCTGCATGACCCGCCATTATTTTCTTATCAGTTCAGTCAAAATTTCTTTGCAAATCTAAAAAGGGCTGTAGGGCAAAAATGTCTGTGTGTCACACCACTTCCTGTAATCTCCCTATAGTTCAAATATCTTCTGGAACGATGAGTTACACTTCTGAGGATAACAGTGATCACTGCTGTAATGGGGCTTCAGTCTGTAACATTACATTACATGTCACTTGTTAGACGCTTTTATCCAAAGCGACTTACATACTCAATACTGTGGGCAATCCCCACAGGAGCAATTTGGGGTGAAGTGTCTTGACCAGGGACACAACGACATGCTGACTGCAGTGGGGTTTGAACCTGTGACCCCCTGATCCCAACACCAAGGCTCTATCCACTGCGCCACACGCCCCCTGTAACAACAGACCAGAGCAATAGAGTGGTGCAGGAATGAGTCCTAAAACCCAAAAGAGTTCAAATGTTTCCCCCAACGTTTTTTGAGCGGTACTGTAGATGCTTAAATTAGATCTGTGGCTAACACGAGCTGAAGACATGCTATGTTTCGTTCTACGACATAAAATACATCAGTAAATACCCCAGTGATGAATTTCCAAAGCTTTTATGTGTAATAAAAATGGGGATTGCAAACAAGTGACTAAATTGGACTACTAAAAGTAAGAAACGCCAAATCCGCTTCAGGAACCTGAGGAACATCAACCCGGACACCATGAACCTGGACCTAGCATCTTTCTTCCGCCAACTTCTCATCAGTAAATGAGTCAGATGCATATTACAACCAGTCCCTTAACAGTCTCCTTGATCTGCACGCCCCCCTCAAAACCAGGATGGTCACCTTATCACGCTCAGCCCCTTGGTACACCGGAGAGCTGCGGAGAATGAAGACAGCTGGGCGTGTCCTTGAGCGGCGGCTCAAGGCCTCAGGACTCACTGTTCACCGGTTAGCCTATCGTGAACTCCAGAAGGCCTACGCACAGTCCCTCAGAGATGGACGGTCCCAGTACTACTCCTCCATCATCAACAACAGTACTGGAAACTCCAAGCAACTCTTCTCCACCATAAACCACCTCCTCAAACCCCAAAGTCCTCTACACTCCGACTCCACTGAGAAGCAGTGTAGCAACTTCGCCGCCTTCTTCACTAACAAAGTTGATACCATCCGCTCCCTCCTCTCTAGCCCCTCTGCAC
>NW_011346561.1:0-1208 GCF_000735185.1 Notothenia coriiceps | reverse complement strand
GAGTCCTCTTCTGCTGATGTTCAGGTGTATATCAGTATGTAGTGTCTCTACTTTAAAGAGTCCTCTCCTGCTGATGTTCAGGTGTATATCAGTATGTAGTGTCTCTACTTTAAAGAGTCCTCTCCTGCTGATGTTCAGGTGTATATCAGTATGTAGTGTCTCTACTTTAAAGAGTCCTCTCCTGCTGATGTTCAGGTGTATATCAGTATGTAGTGTCTCTACTTTAAAGAGTGTAGCTAACAGGTGTGTTTTTGTTGATGAGTTCCTCAGTCCAACTTGCAGAAAGGGAGCAGCGATCCAATTGGCTGATGCAGAGCAAATTGCACGTGCCCTAAACCGATGATACAAATATTAAAAAGCCTGTTTCCCCACTAGCGTCCCTGAGAGGCTGTCGTGGTAATTCAACTTCACAATACAACAGATTTGAATGCAAACAAATCACTGTCGGAGCCAAAATGCTAATTTTGCTTGAGTTAATTCATTGTTTACCGTGTTTATTTATAATTGTACTTCTAGGAATTGTCACCTGTGTGTGGTGTATTGGTATTTAGTCCACCTGCTGTATGCCTTATGGTCTTGCTAACTCATTGTTTGTTTGTTTCTTTATTGGAAAAATGATGGAACAAGAACTTTATCACAGTCTTTTTTTGGGAACGAGTCTCACAACAACAACACACTGATGATTTTACAGCTCACTGATGGAGCTGAAATGTGAAGTGTGTCTGGCCAGTCCTCAAAATGGCACCAGAGAAATGTCAGGGAGGCAAACAAACACATGAGCGTTCATCTTCATGGATCATGGAGAAATGTCATTAGCTTTTTCTGGATGCTGTCGGGAGTTGGCTTCAACTGACGCTGGCAAGCAAAGTCTCCAAATAAATTGATACCATCCATCATCATCTGTTACACATTTCATGTCACCTGACTGTCAACTGTTGGGATATCTGGTGCAAAATGATCCAAACTGACTAATACATGTCGTAATTTGGATAAAATACATGTTAATGTTGTGCTTTTTAACTCTATGAGACACACAGTATTTAAATCACCTTAGAGATGCAACAGATATTTCAATCTTAATTTTTATTACAGCCAGGTAAACAGGATTATGCTGTTCATTTTCATAAAGCAATCTACCGGTAACGTGAACTTCAACATTTATTTGAACGACCATGGAAGTGGTGAAATGCTGACTCACTTCCTGGCTT
>NW_011346560.1:0-1977 GCF_000735185.1 Notothenia coriiceps | reverse complement strand
TAGCGGGTACTATTTAACAGTTTTTCTGGCCCAATAAAATCGAGGTTCTTTCCGAGCCAACAACCAAGTCGGGCTGAGTATGCTAAACTAGAGAGAGAATCGCTGGCAAGGGGGCTACAACTACAACAAAATGGACATATTTGACCGTGATTTAATTGTAATACACGTTTCAAAATGATGCCGAAGGAACAACATACTGATACTGGTTAGTAAAAACCATGAATTAATGCTTTGACAAGTCTGCAGACAGACGGCAGGCGAAAAACCTTTTTAAAATGCGTGTTTTCTAAATGGAGATCGGCTAAGCTAACGCAGTGTATGCTCCGATCGTCCACACTCACAACAACGGCCTATGAAGACATAAATAAACCAGCGACTGTATTCGCCATGACACAGACAGTCTGTGGTTTGTACTAGTTTAACTTTTGTCTAGTTTCTGAACAGATATGAGGAGCTGTGAGCTCTGAGTGCTAACGCTCTGATGTTGTTTTTCTGTGGTTCGCATCGAAGATGACGTCACGGCTCCGCATACACTGCGTTACTATAGTTACTGCCCCAGCTACTAAACTGTAATGGAAACACAGCATAAAGTGAGCCAGTCCTAACAAGGCCTAACGAGGCCTAGCCATACCGAGCGAGGCCCTGTAGTGGAAATGCGCCATTAGTTATCCCATAGTGCTGGGATGACTAAGACTGCATTCAAATGACACCTTCAGTCTTCTCTCAAAGGCGTTTTTGGAGCGTCATCTCACGTTTGGTACATTTATCTAGGATAGCGGCTTTTTGATGCTTCGTTAAATAAATAAAAAATCTAGTTGGAGTTTGCTGGTAGGCGGTGTGTTGACATGTCCTCGCGGAGACTGCTGCCAAGCTTGTAAAAGCGAGCAATCTTGGATATTATTGAGGGCTGTTATACCTTACACTGCAGGGAGATGAGAAGTGGTGTCGTTTCTTCTCTGTCTCCTGAGAGCTGGTGTATGATTCACTCAAATCAAACAGGAACAGGGTGTTTTCCCTCGCTTTCCTTCACTGGATTCTGGATATTCTCAAACGGTGGACGACATGAGATGTACAAGGGATGAATCCATCTCTCACCCCTTCTCAAATATGTCCTCTTGGCTGCACTGTGAGGAAGAGAGTCTGTCCATGTGATCCACTTCTCCCTTCAGCTGCCAGTTGGCATTCAGCAAGCCAGGAACGATTGGAAGAATCATCCCGGGATTCTTCCTGTTCTGTGTGTGTGCGTGACACACAGGCAAGCAAGGAAACCCACATGAATATTTTTAATTTACGGTCAGGATTTGTCTGGGTATTTTCCCATCTTTTCTTCTAACATTTTTGGAACTAGTGCTCAAGCCTATTTGTGCATTTAAAGGGGGAAAATAAAGCCTTTGTCCCTAACTAGGCCTGAATGCATTTACCGGTGAAGACTGTCTCTTCGTTCACTGCCGACTCTCAGATGTACAGCTGTGTGTGTCAGCTTGTCCGTATGTGCAAGCCCAATGTGTTGTGTTCTCAGAGAGATAGACAAACTCCCACTTTCACGCGCACATGCACCCAGACACACTCGTATCTACGGTCAAGCCTCCAGAGGATGTACTGTCGGCACGCAAGGTTGAGCTACATTTAGACTATAAGGCTTTCCCTAATGTAAGGAATGAATGCTTATGCTGAGAAACTGACAATAGCAGTGTTTCCCCTAGGTTTACTGCCTTGGCAGGGTGCTGCTCGGGTACCCCGAACATTTTTTTCGGGGCACCCACATTTTTTTTTATCCTCTGGAGCAGAGAGAGGAGCTGTGGATTATTGTTATTGATATCGTACAGTAACAAAGTATTTGTACATTAAAAAGTAATAAAGTACAGTGTTACACTGTACTTTATTACTTTAATTCAAACTGTATTCCCTTCTTATCATGTAGCCTACACTTCTTCCTTTCATTGATACCTTTAAATCACCTGACTACAGCATATAACA
>NW_011346559.1:0-2566 GCF_000735185.1 Notothenia coriiceps | reverse complement strand
ATAACAATAATACTCTCTCTTATAGTGTGTGTGTGTGTGTGTGTGTGTGTGTGTGTGTGTGTGTGTGTGTGTGTGTGTGTGTGTGTGTGTGTGTGTGTGTGATCTGCACTCAGTTAGCCACGCCTCCCTTCCAGCTGTCTCCCTCTCGCTCTGACTCCAGCTCACTCTCAGTATTGCTTGTTCGCTTTCAGAGGCAAAACCTGCCTCACACAGAGAGACAGGTGTGCAGATAGACAGGTGTGCAGAGAGACAGGTAGAAAGAAAGACAGGTAGACGGACAGACAGGTAGCTTCTGGTTTCTGCTCTGTTTCTACTCTGTTCATCATGTTGGAGCGACTGCAGTCCGCTCTGAAAACTGTGAAGGATTCCAAACGTAAGTTTCTCAGCGTGTGTGTGTCTGTGTTTGTTCAAAGTGTGTTCCGGGGACCACCAGAGGTTCAAGGTCCTTATGGGGTCAGTGACATTTTCAGATTCATTCAGTAGAATAATCATTGTGTAAAGAATGTGTATTTATTTTACAAATATTTACGTTTTCAAATGTTTAATAATGCTTTTTAATTGAGCACATCTTTAACTCTTAGAAGCTGCAAATATGTTTAACACATGTCTAACATTTTTAATAATTTAGATTTGGGGTTAAAAAGGCTATGTTAAATTATTCGAAGGGACAGTACATAAGGGAGTCCTGGGTTTATGCTCTATCTTTGTGGTTCTGTGCTCGACTAAAGAAATTCTTAATCAACTAAAGGCACTTTTATTGTGCGTCATGTTATTTTGATGTAATTTAACACAAAATATTTTACTAGGTGTTGGAAATGTCATGATTTCCACTCTAATATCTATTTTATATTTCTTTAAAAACACCTCCTTACATTTTTTTTAAACTTCAATAACTTTAACAAGATCACGTCGTAATGACATTATATCCTGATCCTGAACACACCTTAATGCATGTTGTTAACTTAGCATCATGTGATATGAGCTAATAAAAGCTAGCATCTAACTTCAAAATTGTGTGTAGTTTCAGTAGGCGTTACAACTACTCACTACAATAATGATATATTGTAAAATATAATATATGTGACATTACTGCATAATGTATTAAAAAACGTTTGGTCAGATACAAAAATTATAATTAATGAATATATTGCCTTAACCCTATTCCGTAGAAATACCTTCAATCCATGCTTTAAAAAATATAAAACGAGATGCCTAACTTTTTCAGCCAATTAAGGTTATATGAATATCCTCCTTCAAAACATCTTAAATGCTCGTACATGTATTCATTAGTGATAAAACATATGACTATAACCTAATTTGACGATCGTAAAAGGAGTCATTCCTCATATCATTTTCTTTTAAAACTTGAAGTACATTTTGCTTTCAATCATTTGGAATTTCTGTTTAGGGAGATTTTAAATGTATAACTTAAACACTGGCATTTCTACGTTTACTCAAGTAAATGATTCTCTACCTCTATCAGGGACTTTTACGACACTATTTGTTTACCTTCAGCATGTCAAACTTACGTAAATTCATGTTCCCTCTTTTCTCATTTCTATCCTACTTCCCCTCCTCCTCCTTCATCCTTATCAGCACTCAGGAATGTCTTAAATGGTTTCACCTCATTGTGTGTGTGTGTGTGTGTGTGTGTGTGTGTGTGTGTGTGTGTGTGTGTGTGTGTGTGTGTGTGTGTGTGTGTGTGTGTGTATGTATGAGTGTGTGTGTGATAACCAGGTCAGTCGAGCAGCAGCTGGTTTCACCGTGACTATCAGTGGATTTACATGTATGAAGGACAAAGTGTTCAGTAGATTAAAACACAAGAAGACATTTTCATGATAAAACTAATCGCTGAGTATGTGACGTAATGTTCTAACAGCGCTGCTTCCCATCTAGTTAAATAGCTCTTGTAAAAAGGATCTCCTGTGAGTTTTCTGTTGCACTGCATTAAACAGATATGTCTGTGCAGATTAAATATAAAACGTGAGTAAGTGTGTGTACACGGGTCAGATACCATCAGGGGAGAATTAGTAAACATGCTTTTGTGTTTTTTGTGAGCTAATCCTTTAAGAGGAGTGCACTTTGGCCCAGGCCGCAGCTCACAGAAGAATTATAGAAATGAATAAATACGATTATTTCCAGAGAGAAAACAGCTTTAAGGCCTTCATGGTGGAGAAACTGTTTATATGACTCAATTTAATAGCTTCGATGATAAAGTGAAATACAACTGGGTTAAAGCTTATTTTGAAGACTTTTATTTGAAAGTTATTTTTGGTTATTTATTTTCTTATTCTTATAAACGTGTCTTTTACTTTGGTTTTGATGTATAAGTAAGTTGTTCGGGATCGATTTTAAAACCGACTTCAATTGTTTCCATTCAACCCTCCTATTGTCTTCGTTGCCCCCCTTACTTTGGTGTTCGCGGTCAAATTTGACCGGTCCTGTTTTAACTGCTATTACATTAACACAAAAACCATTAATCATCACCAAATTTCATTTAACATCCTTTCAAAACTGTACATATTGTATCAGACTCCTGGTATACATGACAAAACTGCAGTAAATA
>NW_011346558.1:0-1590 GCF_000735185.1 Notothenia coriiceps | reverse complement strand
GTGTGTGTGTGCACACACACACACGCACGCACGCGCGCACGCACGCACGCACGCACGCACGCACCACGCACCACACACACACACACACACACACACACACACACACACACACACACACACACACACACACACACACACACACACACACACACACACACACACACACAGTGCATTGATCCTCTCCATCCATCAGCCTGCAGACAGCTCCATCGTTAACAGAAATGCTCCACTGCTGATTTTTCTCTGCAACAGCTGGAGCTTCTGTAACTCTGACTCCGTGCCATCAGTCCTCCTGAGGAGATGAGGAATATCTGTCTGGCAGCAGGAGACATTTAATCTGGGTCGGTGTCGCTAACACCACCAGCCTGTAAAGTGAAGAGGGCGTAAGCAGGTGGAGGAAGTACTCAGATCGTGTACTTGAGTAAAAGAAGAAGTACTCAGATACAGTATGTTTAAATGAGTACCATAAAATACCAGCTCCAACCGAACAGCTTCAACGCACTCTTAAAGGTTTGGACACTCTCTGCCTCCCCGATTAAAACTAACAGACCTGGGAGCGTAATGTTTTAGCGGGGCGATAGTGGATTAAAATATATTTTAGGTACGAAGGTGCTTAGTTACTTAGTTACATAACACCACTGTGAACAGAAGAAGGATGTCAGTTTCATGTCTTGTAGTAAATGTTCTAACGTCACTCTCTTCTCTTGTTCTTCCTGCAGGAGGTTTGGAACAAAGTGTGCCTCGTGCCAGCAGGGCATCCCCCCCACTCAGGTGGTGAGGAAGGCGCAGGACTTCGTGTACCACCTGCACTGCTTCGCCTGCATCATGTGCTCCAGACAGCTGGCCACCGGGGACGAGTTCTACCTGATGGAGGACGGGAGGCTGGTCTGCAAGGTGGACTACGAGACCGCCAAACAGAACGGTATGATTGTTATCTTATTGTCCCTGTACGGAGAAGTGTTCTAGACTCTGTCTGTCGGTCCCTCAGAAGATACAAGTCCTTCATCGTAGATATTAGACAGTAAGAGACATACACAGCTTGCACACACAGACAGATCTACTGACATGTCCACATATTGCACAATAGTTAACGCTGTATGCATTCAAGATATGACGAAGATCCAGTCAATTTAAATAAATAAAACAGGTTAATAATAAAATAACATTTTAAAAAAGTAATTAAAATGGGAAAAAAAATTATGGAGTGTGTGTTCTGGGTGTGTGTGTGTGTGTGTGTGTGCGTGTGTGTGTGTTCTGTGTGTGTGTGTGTGTGTGTGTTCTGTGTGTGTGTGTGTGTGTGTGTGTGTGTGTGTGTGTGTGTGTGTGTGTGTGTGTGTGTGTGTGTGTGTGTGTGTGTGTGTGTGTGTGTTTGTGTGTGTGTGTGTGTGTGTGTGTGTGTGTGTGTGTGTGCTGTGTGTGTGTGTGTGTGTGTGTGTGTGTGTGTGTGTATGCGTGTGTGTGTGTGTGCTGTGTGTGTGTGTGTGTGTGTGTGTGTGTGTGTGTGTGTGTGTGTGTGTGTGTGTGTGTGTGTGTGTGTGTGTGTGGACTGTCTCTCTCCGTTGAGGCTTCCATGCATTGATTGATTATGTA
>NW_011346557.1:0-1956 GCF_000735185.1 Notothenia coriiceps | reverse complement strand
AGATTAATCCTGCAGGTACTTCAACTTAACATCAGTCAAATAATTTGCAGTGCTACATGCAGGAATGAAAAACCCCAAGAGTATAAAAAACACATTCAGAAAAGAGAAATGAAAACAGAGAATAAGTTAAATTTAAAATATTTGAAGAAGTTTTTTTTTTTTTATTGAACTGAGATGAGATACAGACTCACAAATGTTTACACTTGTTATTATTCATGTTTTATCTCTTCACAGATCTGACAGTGTTTTAAACATGGTAGCTGGTATTAAAAAAAGTATAACAGATATGCTCTATAAAGGGAAAGACATAAATGTAAAATAGAGATTATTCAGTGAAAATTACACACAGTAGGAAAATATAATGAGGATATATTTGTAATAACTATTCCTGAACTTGAGACTCACTTACTCTCTTTTTTAGTTTTTCAAATCTCACAGCCTTCTTTACTTACACAGAGAATACTATAAATAAACTGGTTATGATAAAACATTTTAAAATATTCCCCATTATTTTTTAAACATTAATGGCATTAAAAGTAAATATACTATATATGTATATGACATGCACACTTTACAATCCACAGATGTTCTCCAAATATCTCATATCAAGTTCATGCCCTTCTTAAACCTTCAAATATCCCTTTTATATAACAAAAAAACGTTGTTTTATACATTTCACAATTTGTTTTATAACTGTCTCAACACTGTAAGATGTTTATTTTCTTTTTTTTTAAAGGTCCCCTATTACAATGTTTTTCATCAATATATAAATGTCTCAGATATATACAAAACATGTCTCTGAAATGTTTGGCTCCAAATGCTAGCTTGACTCAGAATAGGATCAGATGGATGCAGAGTGAGTGCGCTGGTGGACTTTAAGATTATCAGATCTTGTGAAAGCTTTGTCACATTGGTCACAGCTGTATGGTTTCTCTCCAGTGTGAGTGTGTTCGTGGACTTTAAGATTACTACCTCTAGAAAAGGTTTTCCCACACTGGTCACAGCTGTACGGTTTCTCTCCAGTGTGAGTACTCAGGTGTCTCTTTAAATGTCCAGATCTTGTGAAGGTTTTCCCACATTGGTCACAGCTGTGAATTTTGAGTCCTGCTCTTCCTTTTATTTTCTAAAACAAAGCACACAATTGCAGAGAGTTTGTGATATGACATAAATATCACCCTCAAATCAAATGGGTGCATGCAAATATCTTTCCTTTAACACATTAACCTTGTGAATAGTGAACAAGTTTTCTGTAGATTATAGCAGGAAGACACATCATCTTTCTGTGTTTGTGGGTGCTGCATTTCCATTGTTGTTTATCTTTGGAGATGGTAATGTTGGCATACCGTAAAGCTCACACTGTACTTAAGAAATGTTAATTGATGCTAACGTCCTATCAACACGGACAAAAGGGATGCAGACGGTCGTGCGGCTTGAAAACATCCACTTCTTAAGCGACGTCTGATATATTGAGTTCTTGTCGTCCAATGACTAGTTTATGTTTTAATTAAAATGTTGCCAAAAAATGCCTATTAGCCAACGTTTCAATATCAACCAAATATGTAAAGGTCATCACAGTGGCGGTTCTACGGGGTGGCACGGGGTGGCAGCTGCCACCTCAGAAAAATGCCTTGCTACCCCAGCTGCCACCCCAGTTGGCAGCTTTGTTTTGAAAGAAAAGTTGTGGCTCATCGGACATTTATGAGAGAAAATCTCTAATGTCCGAGTGCAAGTGAATGCAGCACTTGTAACCCCTCCCCCGGCCCTGGCGCGAGCCTGGAAATGTGAATGGCGACGATTTAATTTGAACAGGGGGACAGCGCAAAACGAGAAGCATTTCGGATCCAAGTAGACGGAAGGAATGAGGTATTTGCGGTCAACAATGACAGAGAAGAGACTGTCAGGTTGGCTGTACTCACCATTGAATCAAAACGCACTAAAGCTTTAGATCTTAATAAG
>NW_011346556.1:0-2742 GCF_000735185.1 Notothenia coriiceps | reverse complement strand
ACGAAGATTAATACATGAAGACTCGGACTCAGACTTGACTTGGACTCTTCTTGGGTGACTCAGACTTGGACTCGGTCTCGAACACAGGTAATGATGACTCGGACTCAGACTTGACTTGGACTCTTCTTGGGTGACTCGGACTTGGACTCGAACACAGGTAATGATGACTCGGACTCAGACTTGACTTGGACTCTTCTTGGGTGACTCGGACTTGGACTCGAACACAGGTAATGATGACTCGGACTCAGACTTGACTTGGACTCTTCTTGGGTGACTCAGACTTGGACTCGGACTCGAACACAGGTAATGATGACTCGGACTCGACTCGGACACTCCTTGGGTGACTTGGACTCCACTACGACTCTCCCTTGGTGACTCGGACTTGGACTCGGACTAGAAGAGTGGTGACTCGAGATTGACTTGGACTCGTGAATTGGTGACTTGACTACAACACTGCATCATGGCAACTGGACAACAGCTAAGCTACTACTGACAGCATCCAGGTGACTTTTCAGAGTTGTTGTGCCACCGTGGTCGGCCAGTTTCATATTGCATATTTGGCAAACTGCCTTCGTCTTATCGTCGTCCAATTTAAAATGGTCCCACACAGCTGAAGCCTTCTGCATTTTGTGTTCAGGTGTGTGAAGTAGGGCTGCACGATATTGGAAAAAACTGACTGCGATATTTTCTTCCCCTGCGATATGAAAAAATACAGGAATTGAAGAAAAGACCGTTTTTTTCCCCCCGCAAACCATCCTTTCTTGAACTTTAATGCCAGACAATTGGTATTTTTTAACAATATTTAACCGGATTAAGGATTTTAGTCACGGACTTCTGGATCTTAAGTTATCAGAGCAACAAGCTGAGCTAGCTCGGTTAGCCTGCTGTGATCTGATCAAGAATGATTGTGATTGGTGGTTTGCTGCCCCTGACATGAGAGCCGCGCGAGTTTTCCTTTTGTAGCAAGCAGCAAAATAATTGTAACATGACGAGATTGAGTTCATTTGCCTACTTAATATCGCACGTCCTAATTTTTTTAATAAATAATCAAATAAAAATAAATCGCACGTCCTGCGATGTGAATATCGCGCATGCGCATAACGCGATTATCGTCACAACACGATATCGTGTAGCCCTAGTGTGAAGCGTGACGTTCGCAGCGCTGTGAGTGAAAGCGATGTCAGGCGCCCAAGCTGAGTTTATATATATTTCCGCATTTTAACCGTGCAATTAAAAAGTATAAATATAGTATAAGAATGTGGCCATCTGCCTTTACTCATAGCATACATTTAGGGAAAAGAAAGAATATCCGAATAACGAAATTGAAAACCGAATAGTAGGCCAGCGACCGGATATTCGGATATTCGGGTGCAGCCCTAATTTCATCATTTCATTTAATAATGTGTCTGTAAATGAATCAATGATCACATGACAATCTGCAAAACATCTGCAAAGTGGTTAAAAGGGAAAATGCTACTAACCTTTGTTTTATATTGAAATAAAGTGTAAAGTAATTTTTCATTATTTTCTGTATTCCCTTTTTTCTATATTTATATTTTCTTGGGAACATTCTCAGACTATTCATAATACTATACATCTTTTTAATTAGCTCCTTTTTTTACTTACATTTTTAAGTTGATTTCATTATTGATGTTTTGATCAGGTATTTTGAGGCTCACCTGGCAGTGAAGGCTGAGCAGGTCAAACAGTCTCTGCACAACTCAGACGGAGGAAGCACCGTGCCCCAGCAGCCCTTCTATAAGGTATTTAATGTGTTTGATAAAGTATTTAATGTGTTTATTAAGGCATTTAATGTGTTTTAAAAAGGTGTTTAATAAGTTATTTAATTTCTTTATCATGACTTTTTTGTACAGAAATGTTAGAAATGAACTGATGAAGATACATGCTGTCTGTATATTCTGACTCTTTCCAAGCAGCTTAAATTCACAGGTGTTTCCAGCAAAGAAATAGAGCTATAAATTAAAACAATGTGACTTTCTATTTATACACGTTTATATCCGTAATTTGCTAATAGTCTATGGTGTGAGAATACAGAAATTGCTCCATCTGCTTCATAAAGAATATAAAATACAAAAAATCTGTTATTGAGATGTATATAAAAACAGAAAGCAGTAAATCTAGACTTTTAAGAGCCTGAAAATTTGCCTTTTCTTACAATTTGGTATAAAAAAATCCCACGAGCGACAATAAAATATGATTTGTTTGTTTCTCTTATTGTGTAAACTAATATATTGTAAATGTTAAAGTGTGTTAAGGACTCTTCCTGCTCCACCCTATCTAATATATATATGTGTGTTTAGGGCTCTATCTAATATGTGTGTGTGTTTAGGCGTACACGTACACCAGGGAGCAGGTGATTGAGATGATGGAGTACCTGATCGAGAGCGCCCCCCCGCAGCTCCACTGGGAGCCGGTGGAGCTTTTCTACAAGATGTCATGCGTGCCTCTGATGCTGCAGCTCATCTCCACCGCCTGCGACTGGAGGACCTACTACGGCAGGTAGGAGGACACGCTCTCTCCCTCCCTCTCTCTCTCCCCCTCTCTCTCTCCCTCGCTCTCCCTCTCTCGCTCTCTCCCTCTCTCTCTCCCTCGCTCTCCCCCTCTCTCTCTCCCTCCTCTCTCCCTCTCTCTCTCTCCCTCTCTCTCTCCCTCACTCTCCCTCTCTCCCTCTCTCTCTCTCTCTCTCTCTCTCTCTCTCTCTTACTCTCTCTCTCTCTCTTA
>NW_011346555.1:0-4101 GCF_000735185.1 Notothenia coriiceps | reverse complement strand
GAGGCTCGTTGCTGCTGCGAGGAGCGGACAGGTTTCCGGGTCGGCGATACAGCGAGAACAAGCGAAACTCATCCTGAGCACACAAACACTCACAGCCGAAGTAAAAACAATAAGTGTGGCTTGATATTGAGTAAGAAAAAGGTTTATAACGCTGTGAGCATGGGTCTGCGGAGAGCATTTTTCCACCATCCCAACTTGTCTATTACCAGCGTTCAGGGAGCTCTATGCAAGTCAATGGGACTCCCTGTTAGTTAGCCAAGGGATTCTGGGGTGAGAGGGGCTCCGCGGATTGGTCCATTTGTTGTTGATTTGGGTATTCACACGTCACAGAACCCAGGAAGCAAACAAATGGCAAATGAGAAATCTCCAACGAGGCGTTCTGGGGCAGCATAGACAGGTCTTCTCTGTGTTAGAGTTTTACTCCCTACAGGGTGTGCTTTGAGGGTTTGTGACTCTGCAGACCGTTTACATGCAGACAAACCTTCATAACACACAAGGGGACGGGTGATGACCAGAAAAGCATGACATGGGACCTTTAATGATCTTGAGTACATGGTTTACAGCAGCTTCAGGTCTTTTAAAAAAATGTTCTGAATGATTTGAATTCATTCAGTTCGGGGATGAATGTACTGTATTTGGAAAAGATAACTCACAGCTGTCATGGCAGGGAAATGTGAATGTATTCCTCGCCTCATAAACAGATAGAAACAGCCTTTGTAACAAAAATAAATGCAGGGAAAGATAAGATCAAACATGGACTCAGTTTCAGGCAGACAATACTTTCTTTTTTTTTCTGTTGTGGAGGAAGGTATTATCTGTGTTGTTAGTCATTGCAGTGATAAGAAAGATAAGTGCTAACTAACACGGGTCGTAGGTCGCTTTAGGGCAACAAAACAGGGGTGTGTGTGTGTGTGTGTGTGTGTGTGTGTGTGTGTGTGTGTGTGTGTGTGTGTGTGTGTGTGTGTGTGTGTGTGTGTGTCACAGGCTAGCACACAATAATAGTCTTAACAGAATCAATAGATACATCTTGTGCTTTATTGCTTTGAGTCAAACCGGCAGGCATTTCTTGACTTTTTATCTCGTTCCTACTGGTGAAGGAAATCAGATCAGCTTCAAACCACACTAGAGACAACCCATAACTTGAGGCAATCAATTAAAATGGCGTGTATTGTGTCAAATATGTCCGAAAGGTCCGACAGAATGAGGACAGCTTCACACCAGAAAAAACAACACATGACTTAGCTGCTCTAATTTAACCTCAGACCAGATTGGATCTTCCCACAGATAATATTTCTTACAGATAATGTCCCTCAGTTCTGTTTAAACAACCCGTTCTTAAACTCTGCCCCAAAAAAGGTATAATTGAAGTAGGACGGTAGCTACTTAATGACCTAAACTGGCTTTCTCCTGCAGAAGCTTTCACAGTCTTAAGGCCCAGATACACCGGCCAGTCACCTGAGAAGTCGCCGACGCCGACACCGACTGTTGCGTCGCCGGACTCTCCTGCGTATTTGCCGACTTCGCGCACTGGAACACACCGCAAATCCGAGCCGAGCACGTATGAACTGCGTATGCGTGAGTGGCAATAACTCTCCTTACCAGCAGGCGGCGGTAGTGTGTATTCATCATTCAAAAGAGGCAACAACCGGAACAACCGGAAGACAGAGAAGAAGAACAGACTCCGTGATATAAACAAACAACAAATAGCGTTTTTCTTTCCATTTTCACTCTCGTCCATTGAAAACATGAACGAACAGGAGCTCTATAAACCGATGAGGTGAAATAGCCGTCCGTGTGTGTTCCATCTTCCATTTTAAATCATTTGTTTACCTCCCTCACTTCCTTTAACGCTTCTCATGCACTGATTCGCTAGCATAACAGCCAATCAGTGTTATCCCTTTGTCCGACTTCCGGTGGTGTTCCTGATGCCGATTCAACATGTCAAAGGCGTCAGGTCGGCTGAAAAGACCCGACGGTGCGGCGCACACCACTCCGGATAGGGCGTGCCCACGCTCATGTTCGGCCCGACTCCCATTTACTGCCGATTTCGGGCCGGTGTATCTGGGCCTTTAAAGCTTTTGGTAATATCTCGCACTCTAAGGAGCAGAAGGTATTCAAGAGTCTGTCCAAAGATACCTCTAAGAAAGGTGTTGGCATAGAGTTCTCATACCGTTTATGTGTCTCTGCCATTTTTGGGTGAACTGTAAGCTTTGATAGAAATAATTTGGAGATAACTCAATTTGTATGCAGACAGATATATCTCCAGAGAAATGTCCTATCCAGCGAGTTACTTCTAGTGAGTCTTGAAGGCAAACATGTCCCCCCAAGTTTCAGTCTTTATGCTAAGCTAAGCTAGGTGCAGTTTCACTTTCTCATTAATGTCCGCCTCGCTCCAAATAAAGCTTTATTGATTTGAAAATGGTTGTATTGCTTCCGCTAAAATTACTTAAAATGACGGCAGCACTTGCAAGTCTTTTCTTTTCAATCAACCAGTCTTTTAACTCTGAGTGTCTGTCTTCTTCTCTTCTCTCCTTGGGCTGTTTTGCTTTTCTTTACTATAGTATAGTGACAGTTTTAACAATCCAAGGTTTTGTTCTCTCCAATCAGCAGAAATAGAATACTCAAAAAGTAACCGGCAGTGATTTCTGATGGTAAACATCAATGATTGTTGACCACAGCTGGCATAAATGGACCAAACATCTTTCATCGTATTGTCATAGTGTCATAGTCTTTCTTAGCAGCAGTGTGTTAGTGAACAACAACCTCTGGAATGTCTTAAACGACCAATCAGAATCGAGTGTTAAACTAAGCGGTGTAATAATATCAATTGAGTACACAAGGAAGGAGAAGCAGAGAAAGAGGTGAGAGTCCATGAACTTTTAAATCAGCTGATTCTTTGCTCTTGGTTTGGAGACACATTCGGTCTCATCCTCTGCTCTGGGCTCATTTTGTCCCTTTTAGTATCCATGTGGATTGTGAGCAGTCACAAGCACGTCTTCACGGGCATTCAAGGACACAAACATACTCGAGATGCAAACACACTTAAAAACCCGTATTCAGACACACTGAGTGGACGAGGAAGAAAATAGGAGCGTCAGTGTTCTCCGTGATGCTTCAGTTTATTCCATATTTTATTCCATTCGATTTCTCTGTGAATACTGCTATATTTTACTATATTTTGTAATGTTATTATATTTTCTTATAATAGTTCTCTATCTGTGTTTTTGAATTTTTGTTTGACTTTTATGTATGCACCATGACATCAAGTGAAATTCCTCGTACATGTCAACCTACCTGGTGACAAGCCTGTTTCTGCTTCTGCTTCTGCTGCCAGCCATGTTGACTGTGAGCTCCAGTTGTTCTCCTGTGCTCCACTGCCTCACTACTGATCTGAAAGAGAGCACGGCGTGACCCTCAGTCATGTGCCGACATAATGTACAATAATGAATTGCTTACACTCGGCATGATTGCATTTGAGCTGTTTAATTACATACTCAGAAACACAATTTCTTCCAGCCTCAAACGTGTAGACACAGATGTGGAAATATCCAGATGTGCTCCCGGTGGCTGAGAGCTGATCAACACAAAGCTGAATAAGAATCAGCCTGATGAAGCTCTGATTTCTCCCTGCATTACTGCGGTGGATTCTAACATTATACTGATGGTCCTGTGGTTTACTCTTCTTCCCTCAGACAGTTTGTGTGAGTACAGTAACCTTGTTAATGAAAAGTCTATTGCACAGGGGAAAGAAATTCAAGCCTGTTTTCGATCGAAGCTAACTTAAAGACAGGGTATACGCCAACAATGAAACACGTGAGCACATACTACTAAAATCTGAGCTGACAGAAAATGCTCCGTCTTTTTCATACAGTTAAGCTCACATTATTTTATGAACATATAGGTTCACAAGAAGAACAAATGAACCAAAGAAAGTGAAAACCATAAAGCAGATTCAGGCAGTAGGCGTATAGATTCACACTTAAAGGTGGGGTAGGTAATTCACTTCAGAAACACTTTTTGTTATATTCCATGGAATGCTCTTAGCATCCCGATAGCAATGAATATATTAAATGCTTTGACAATAAATACATTAAAAAATCT
>NW_011346554.1:0-3779 GCF_000735185.1 Notothenia coriiceps | reverse complement strand
GGCTCCAATTAGAGTTGAAAGGTAACAGGAAATGGTTTCCATCTGACTACAAATAGCTTCATATATGACAATACATTATGTTCTGGAGTCCAGCTAATTCATGTAACAGTCAATACAAAAGGAAGTATGCAATATTTGTTCCTAGTGCACACTCATACAGCTTGAATCTGTGCTGCAGGTCTGCCAGGCCCTGCTGCTGTCCCTGTCCGCAGGGTCTCTGTCTCTGGCATGTGAAGAGGACGGCACTGAGGTCGACTCCGACGAGTTCCTCATGACCCTGCCCAACAACACTATGCTCATGGCCCCTGGAGCCTGGAATGACATGGAGACCACAACCGGTATGTTTGAGGAGATAACCCAAATATTATTTATTATAAACCCTCATCTATACTTGTATGAGTCTTCTTTAATATATGTGCTCTGATCCCCCCCAGGGTGCCCAAATCTCATGACCACAACAAGCCCCGGACTGGGAGAGACATAGCTCGTGTGACCTTTGACCTGTACAGGATAAGCCCAAAGGATGTCTCTCTGAATATGAACGCCACTTTCCAAGGCCTGTATTCTGTGAGCGTTAACTTTGAGTTGATCAGCAGGTGAAAGGCAGGAGACGGGAACTTGGTCCTGAGGAGATGTAACGATTATTAAACAAGAAATAGTTGAGTCAAGGGATCGAAGAAATGAACATTTGTGATTATTAGCGAATCGGTTGCAGGTGGGTGAAATCAGGCTCAGGACTGGAGGTAATGTATTACATTTAACGGCATTAGGTCATCAGGATACAAAATAGGAAAATGTATTCCCTTACAGTTACAGAGGCAAACACAATCAGATAACATGTACATGTATGTAAAACAGGGCTCATTAACAGGATAGCAATGATACAAAACATTTAGAAATAAAGAACAATACACCAAGTCATCCTATATCTCTATATGGAAACTTGGAGCCCTCAATCCAAAATAAAATGGTTAATCAACAGCCAGTGGTTAACGTATACATCAGAAAATCAGTATGACAAAAGCATTAAACATATATTGTCCACTTTTGTTGATAAAGATCAAGTTCATTTAAGTCTTATATGAATGTTGTGCAACAATGTTAATCCTGTCTGACAGATTTCTCTCATGCGTGAACTGCCATAAGACTTATTCATTGTCCTCTCCATCAGCTTCTGTTTCCATGTGTTCAGCTGAGCTGCTGATTGGAGGCTCTGCCTCTCTGTTATCCTCAGTTTGAATTTCATTAATAAAGATATTGCTGTGTAGCTCTCATTACTGAGACAGTTTATCGACTTAAGTTCCTTTCTTACTTCTCCACCCAAACAGCACATTTATCTGCCACTTGTATTTTACTTTTCTTCTTCAAAAATAATTATTTTATTAAAAAAGTATAATTTAGACACAAAATGGAAAATGTAAAGTACTTTTGGAAATGTTTTGACTCGCCAAAAATAACAATTACATTATTCAAACGTCCATTTGGTCGTATTCTTACCTTTTTTACAAAATATTGTGTGATTTGGAATTTTATTCCAGACAACATAAAGCATCTGTAAGCCAAGATCCTTATTTAACCACGATTCAATTAAGCATTAAATATGTTGGGGCTACTGCAGTCGACTCAGTGGTTAGATAAAAATTACCTCTGTATTTATTTTTGCTTGTTAGAGGCATTATTGTGCAATTGATACTGTGCACCTCTAAATAAAATGTCATCAGTATGGCTATACAGTTTCAATCTCGTACATCCTTTTTTCCTTTTTACTTCATTCAGAAGTGTTACAAGAAGTTACCATCAAAGACTATACATGTGAGAATAAGTGTGAATAACTGATATCGTGTTTTTTGAGGTGTCTCTTAATTAATCTTGTACCATTAATATTCCAAACCATCTTTAAACACCTGTATATCACATTAACTCACAGACAAAAGTGGAAATGTACATAATTTAACACTCTTTATTGGCATAATCCCTTATTCAACTTTGAGGATAAAATGTAAACGTTGAAAATAAATGGGAAGAATAAAGTCGAACGTTCGGTAAATGCTTGATACATTTTTTCAATTTTATTCTCAACAGATTTAAGATGTTATTGTTAATATGGTGATTCAATTTAATTCTCAAAATTAAACTTAATTCTTGAAAGAAATGGAAGAAATGTTTCCATTTTAATATTGGCACTAACACTCATTGCAGATAAGAAAAATGTAATGTGTATTATCTTTTTTTCAATCTTAAGGCTGCAAAGTGCACAGTTTTCTCTTTTATTTTATCTATCACCTATTAATGTCTCTGTAATGATTGCGGAAAAAGATAGGACCCAAATGCAGACTACAAAAAGGGTAAAGGTCTATAAACAAAAGCGAGCTTTATTACAAAAGCTGATGACAAAAAAACATGACATGAAACTAAACGAAAGCACAAGGAAAGAACATACCGAAGGACTGACCGTGACTGACATGGAGGGAGACAGGAAAAACAAACAATGAACCGACGGGGAACACAGGAAGAGACAGGGCTAAATACAGGGAGGGGTAATCACGAGACGAGAAACAGCCGGGCAGGGGAGGCAGAAAACACAAGGGCAACAGGTGAACACAATTAGACACACCAGGGAAACTAACGACAGGGAGGAAAACACAGACAAGAGGACAAGGACCAGACAAGAAACAAGGAGGAAAACATTAAACAAGGAGAAAAGAACAGCAAAACAAAACCCATTACCAGACACACAAAACTAAAACCGTGACATAACACCAAGATTGTGACACCATCTTCCTTTTAAAACATGATAAGCCAAATATTGACTATGTAGTGTCTCATTAGGTATACACACCAGTCAATGTCCTATTTAGTCCTCCAACATATTCTGTCCTCCTTTGTGGTGAAGTCCTTTTTTGCTCATCCTTACCGGATCTAAGGACATTTTGCTCTGATGTATGGAATCTTTGTTGTTGCAGTTTGCCTTCTCATGCCTTATGCAGTAACCTGTAATTGAAGAAATTGACAAACAGCAAACCCACGTACCAAACATAGCCCTTTCTTCAGAATGATGACACATTGGGTAAATAGCTATTTTCAATATCCTTAGTAGTTATAAGAACAGAGTTTCTGTCCGATTTAGATTAAGTACCTGATGAGGAATGATTTATGACCCTAAAACCGGAAGTCCCGCATCCCAAATCCCTTTGAAGTGGCACCTTTCACTCTGAAATCAGACCTTTGACCATCTTATCTATTCTGACCTTTGACCCCCTTATCTTTTATGAATTGTTTGTGCGAACATTGCCCTATAGCGGCAGATAAGCCCTTTGATGTGAATCCTGTTAATATCTTACTAGGTCACCTTTGAACCCCCTTATCTTTTATGACTTGTTTGTGCAAATGTTGCCCCATAGCGGCTGATAAGCCCTTTGATGTGACCCTGTTAATATCTTACTAGGTCATGATCGGTCAATGATCTTACTCGGTCAATGATAAACCAGATATAGCCCTGATAAGGATATGGCGCAACAGGGGATGATAAGACTTGATCAGCCCTTTGATGTGAACCCTGTTAATATCTTACTAGGTCACGAACTGTCAATGATCAACCAAATAGTATAGCCTTCTATAAGATAGCCTGCTATAAAATAGTGTTCTTTAATAATATGACATATTGACTCTTTTACGGTAATATCAGATCATATGACATTTTATTGTTGAATTACTTTATTAACTATAAAGAAGCCCCTTTGGAGTTGTGTTTCCCTGGATGATGGAAATAGTGCCATGCT
>NW_011346553.1:0-2102 GCF_000735185.1 Notothenia coriiceps | reverse complement strand
AATCACCAAAGAAATTCTCTTAACTTTAAAAGAGGACATTTTTTGTCTCCATGCTTTAATGTTCAAAAAGCTCTTTATTTTTCTCATACTGCCTGTGCTGCAGCACCTCTTTTCAACCTCTGTCTGAAATCAGAGCCCAGTCTGCTCTGATTGGTTAGCTGGCCGGCTCTGTTGTGATTGGTCAACCGCTTAGAGACTTGTCGGAAATGTGTCTCCACTTTGAGTCCATTCATACAGTATCAATAGGTCACATAGCTATTTCAATTTCACTGCAAATATGTAACCTTTAGGTAACATTAATATTGTGTGACGCCCAGCTCCTCAGGTTATTCAGTATGTAAACATGTACTAATCACACACGTAAACACGTGTAATGTGAACATTTCTGAATTCCTCTAAAACTTCAGCTGAGACTTTTTTGATGGACTCTTTCCTCTCTGTGTTTCAGGAGTGAAGCTGAAACAAATGGAAGGCCCCAGGGCGCAGAACACTGGCATCCCAAACGACCAGATGGAGAGGATAATGAAAGAGTGATGCGGATGAATTATACTTTGTTTCATGAATAGCTCCCCACTCATTACTTAATAAAAATGTATCTGAACAGAATTTTAAAGGCTCTGTTCATCAAGGCCCACAAACAAACTGAGAATAAAACAGATGTAAAGTGACGTAGGGACTGAAATACTGAACTGTAGCTGTATGCTAAATCCTTTACTGTGCTCCAATTCTGTGTTGAGCCGTGGCTGCCTTGTCAATACCATCAAAGTATAAGTATGCATTTCCTCCCGCTACACTCCCTTTCAGCTGACACACTTATGACAAGCACGAAGCTTGTCTGGTAACAGATGTGTGTAAAGTTGAATGAGAATCCAATCTGACCTCAAACTGAGGACATCACTGCAGTCGAAGCAGCTCTTTCATGAGGCAGTCTTTTTTTTAATAATAGATTTAACTATAGTAGACCATGATATGCCAACTATTAAAAATAAATAAAAATATTTTTTAAATATATTACCCCGCTGTAATTTTCTTACAAACACAGATGCAACAGACTGACTAAACATTGTAAGAACAAATAATCAAAGTCCACAATTAACTTTTATAATAAAACAAATATTGAGTGATTCAGTATCCCACATATTTAAAGGTAGGGAACTTTTGAGAGACAGATTTTATAAGAAATGTTGTACAGTAAAAGGTGAGATATATTGACGTTCTGGATACATCTTCACTTGTCGTGTCCATTTTAAAAAGCAAACGTCAACTGCGCTTATGCCTAGCTTCCACACTGCTCTAAGTTTAACAACACCTGAAACCGAACATTTGAGAAAGATCCTGACTCTGTTTTAGCCGAGGTTTTAGAAAAAGAGACGGCACTAATTTTCCAAAAGGACAAATTAGGATGAAGTTGAAGGCGTTTTAGACTATTTTGCCTGTATCAGCAACACACTGTTGTGAGATTTGGCAACACATTAACATAAGTCTAATGTTTCAGTAATATTTGTAATGCTAAACATGTTTGTTAGCTGTGTACATATCTAGTTTTGGCTAAATAAACAAGGTTTTTAAGCCCTACCTGTTTGAAGGCACACGTGTTGACCCAGTTTCTTTATCCTTAATGAAGTAAAACTTTGATTGTAACTGTACACTTAAAAGATTGTTGTTGGTGAGAGGAAAGATTGAGAAAGACGTAGGCTATGTTTAGCAGCCTTGTAACTGCACTTGAACATTAAATATATAATAATTTGTGTGAGTTGAATGTAATTGGTGAGGAGTGTAACCCCGGGATTCCACCGGGTTCGTCTGCACCGCGTTACCGCTGCAGGACCAGCAGAGACCTGTAACGCTGTTCCGACCTTCTACAGCGTCAAAACCCACCGGGATCGTTTCAGAAGCGGAGCATCTTGCGTGCCGGCTCGCAGTTTTTGTTGATTTGGGCATATTTCCTGGACAGGCTACTTTGTACAGACAAAGTTAATAATAATTGTGATAGTCCAGTTATAAACGACATGAATCGAAGATAGCCTATGTTGCTGTATTTTACTGGTAACAAAGTGCATTCATCATCATCATAATTATTTATATATATATATATATATATA
>NW_011346552.1:0-2103 GCF_000735185.1 Notothenia coriiceps | reverse complement strand
AGTTGGCCAGTAAGTGTGTTCAAGAAAGAATGTTCTTAACAACACCATCCTATTTTGTTTAGAGCAGTGGTTTCCAACCCTTTTCATATCAAGGTCCATTATTTGTTCAGCATTTGAGCCACGGACCACCATTTGATGAGATTTAGACTCTCAGACCCAAGACTTAGAATATTTTGTTATCGTTGGATACGATTTAGTCCACAATTCCATGCTGTATTGATGGATTGGTTATAATAAACATACTGTATGTTAAATGAATATACCCGCCTTCTTTCATTTATCTTTCCATTCCCACAACAATATACATAAAAGAAATGGCATATTTTGGACATAGTTCGAATGGTGATTAATCATGATTAATTAATTTTTAAGCTGTGATTAATCTGATTAAACATTTTAATCGTTTGACAGCCCTAGTTTTTTCCTGTTCACACCACAGCGGAGCCGCCTCTAAGCTCCGGAATCCGGTTCGTTTCAAGCACCAAAAAGTTGTCTGTCTAGAAAACAAGCACCGCATACGCCACGCGTACGTCGGATCTGAGCTGTTTCAGCACTAATAATGCAAAAACTGAAACAGTTCTGAAAGAGCCCACAGTGTTGACTTGAAGGGAACATGCATACGCTTCTGCAGCACAGCTGTGCGTCGGACCATTCTTATGAGCTTTAAACACAGAACCTGGGCAATGCAGAGTGCCAGCTATTAGCTAGCCAGTGGGACGTCACTCAAAGGGATGCACCTGCACTAATACACATTAGCTGACTTGGCTACCAAATCAAAGACCAGAGACTCTGGATTACAACACACAGAGGGAGTGTGACTTTATTCTCTGATACGGACACCCTTCATTCATTATATCTTCACAAAGCAAAATGTTGTTTGCTGCTATATAAATATTCTGAATGACATAGAAAATGTCATATTTTTGCATTTGTGTAGCGTAGGACCTGGTTGAGCTTGTGTTCATAGCAGTGCAACTACATTATTTTAGGTGTTGCTTTCTCAAGTTGCCTTCCTGATCTTCCACTCCACTTGCCAGTCCACGCTGTTTTCTTTTGGTCGATCGGGACTCTAACCCGCGACCCTTCGGGTCCCTACAGACTGATCCACTGCCGCCCCATAAGATCCCAAACCCCAGAAAAACACTATTTCTAAACCTTTCTTTAGAAAGGAAACGTACACAGACCATGACCTGCTCTGTTCGTTGGTCCCTAGATTTGTTTTCCATCAGATTACATTTTTTAGATCTTCATTTGCTTGATTATGCACTCTCCCTGTTTTGAGAAAAAAAATCAATCTCTTGTATCCGAATACTTAAAGAGCATCTTGCAGGTTGTTATTTTTTCTACATTTATGCTTAAACTTGCTTGAAAATTACAATTAAAAAGTGAATGCAGGATTTGATATGTTTTACGAGACATAAGGGCAGGAATTCAGAGGGAAAAGAGCAATTTTGAGCTCTGCTCTTAAAAACGGCTTTTTGCGTTGAGTTGAGCGGTTGTGTTTTAAGGAGCTGGTATTTTTCGGTAGTTTTACATTGTATTTCACCATTTGTAATCATGGTGCAGTATTGTGTTTGTGCAGGTTGCACAAATACCAGCCTGTCAGGACATCGAGTCCACAGTAAAAAGGACCGGAGCTAGCGTTCGTTCCTGGGTGCGTTGTGCATCCACCTCCCTGCAGCACATACTCTCCACAGCTTTATCAGGAAACCGTATTACTTCGCTCTCTCCCTCTCTTCGCTGCTCTCTCTCTCTCTCCCCTCCGGTACACGGCACCGTAAGACGTAGTGTAGAGTTGCATTAGGTAACGCTGTGGTGGCTGTACTGCTCCAGCCGTCTCCTTTGTGTTTGTTTGTTTCTCCCTGTCTGTGTTGTTTGTGTGTGCGTGGTGGTTGTCACTCCTGGCTCCCGGCTCAACCTCTACTCACCTGCTGCAATCAGCTGTGCACCCTCCCCGACTACACACCTGCTTTCCATCAAGCCATTTACAACGACATATCAACGGAGGCTCCACAACCTTTCTCCGCCAGATCGTCAAGTATCAGCCGTATCTCGCGTCTCTCCTCCGGTACACAGCACCGTAATGTGGAGTTGCATTAGGTA
>NW_011346551.1:10702-10926 GCF_000735185.1 Notothenia coriiceps | reverse complement strand
GTTACGTACGTACGTACGTACGTACGTACGTAGTACGTAGTAGTAGTAGTAGGTAGTAGTACGTGTGTGTGTAGTGTGTGGCGTGTGTGTGTGTGTGTGTGTGTGTGTGTGTGTGTGTGTGTGTGTGTGTGTGTGTGTGTGTGTGTGTGTGTGTGTGTGTGTGTGTGTGTGTGTGTGTGAAGGGGGCATGCTCTGTTTAACAGCCTGTAATTACCCCACTACAC
>NW_011346551.1:9834-10089 GCF_000735185.1 Notothenia coriiceps | reverse complement strand
CTTAGTCGGGACCGGGATTCTGGGATTTGTAGTCTTTCCAGTTGCGTATTTTTCATGGTCTTATATTTCAACAGTTTTACGACAAACTGTGACTTTTTTGACATGGAAATGATTTTTTAAGATTGACAAACATCATATGTGTAATTCGTGGCACAATTCAAACGGGGTCGAAAGATAAGTTCTCTCTCCATTTACTTCAATACATAATTTTTCCGAAATAAGGTCCCATGGGGCTGAAGTAGATGGGCGGGACTT
>NW_011346551.1:5379-5855 GCF_000735185.1 Notothenia coriiceps | reverse complement strand
CCAGTCCGAATGATGGGGTCTGTAACCACTGCCAGTCTGCATTGTGGGGTCTGTAACCACTGCCAGTCTGAATGGTGGAGTCCGTAACCACTGCCAGTCTGAATGGTGGAGTCTGTAACCACTGCCAGTCTGAATGGTGGGGTCTGTAACCACTGCCAGTCTGAATGGTGGGGTCTGTAACCACTGCCAGTCTGAATGGTGGGGTCCGTAACCACTGCCAGTCTGAATGGTGGGGTCCGTAACCACTGCCAGTCTGAATGGTGGGGTCCGTAACCACTGCCAGTCTGAATGGTGGAGTCTGTGTGGCTTCATATGACTGCCAGTCTGAATGGTGGGGTCTGTACCCACTGCCAGTCTGAATGGTGGGGTCTGTAGCTACTGCCAGTCTGAATGATGGGGTCTGTAACCACTGCCAGTCTGAATGGTGGGGTCTGTAACCACTGCCAGTCTGAATGGTGGGGTCTGTAACCACTGCC
>NW_011346551.1:0-5347 GCF_000735185.1 Notothenia coriiceps | reverse complement strand
TGTGTGTGTGTGTGTGTGTGTGTGTGTTTTAAGGGGGCATGCTCTGTTTAACAGCCTGTAATTACCCCACTACACACAAGTGTAAAAGTGAAAATGATTCAATTTCAGTAAATTGAGGCTGGGAAGGCTTGGCAAGCACTGAGGGAGAGACACGGAGAGAGAACAAAACCAGGCGAGAATTAAAAGAAAGGGAAGGGAAAAGCACAGACATTGCCAAAATAAAGGAAGAAAGTTCCAAAGCAAACAGTCAATAATGCATAATGTTGACTAATGCAAACTGCAGACTCGTGATTGGGCAGTAAGCTTCAAAAGCTATGCAGTCAGTGTGACATTTACACAAATAATGTATCCCAATAGTTTCAAAAATAAATGAATATAGACATTTTCATGTTACTAAACACTACTTGGTTTGATTTATTTTTCGTTTGCTTCATAAAGGTTATAGCACACTTTGTCATGCCGTTCTGTGAAAAGAGGAGAGGCGTCTGAATTAACATTACATTACATTTCATTTAGCTGACGCTTTTATCCAAAGCGACTTACAATGGCCGATTACAGGGACATTCTCCCTGGAGTAACTAAGGGCTAAGTGCCTTACTCAAGGGCACACTAGTGGTGGTGTTCCAGGCGGGATTTGAACTCACAACCTTCCGATCTTAGTCGGGACCGGGATTCTGGGATTTGTAGTCTTTCCAGTTGCATATTTTTCATAGTCTTATATTTCAACAGTTTTACAACAAACTGTGACTTTTTTGACATAGAAATTATTATTTAAGATTGACAAACATCATATGTTTAATTCGTGACAAAATTCAAACGGGATCAAAAGATAATCTTTCTCTCTCCATTGACTTCAATACATAATTTTTCCGAAATAAGGTCCCATGGGGCGGAAGTAGATGGGCGGGACTTCGCCTCTCTATCCTTCTGGCTGTATTACATTTCCACAACCGAATAAGTGGTGACAATCTCTCTACCTATCCACCTTAACTATAGTAGAACGATAATGTTGTCAGAAATGTTTTCTCAGGTGAGTCTTTGTGGCTCCTCCTCACCTCTGCCTTTGTTTCAGGTGACGAGCGTCCACCTGAACCACTGGAGGCTGGACCGCCGGCTGGGCCTGGGTCTGCTGTTCCTCTACTCCATCTTCCTGCTCTGCTCCATCCTCTTCGGCCAGATGTGAGGCCTGGGGGTCAAAGGTCGACCCTCTCATGATGAGTAGCTTCCTTCCTACCACACGTCCTCTTTCCCCGAAGCCAAAAAAGAGCGAGAGCTTCGTTGTGTTCCTCGTGAGAGTATCCGTGCACGTCTTTAGGACTCGGTCGATATCCACACAAACGCTCAGTGAAGGCTTCTATCAATAGCACAATAATCCTTTTTGTACAGCGCAGTGTTGAAAACAATCTCTTAAGCATCACATATGGTGAGCAAGGAACATATTTAATGACAAAGCAGATGGCTTGTTAGGCCTTTTAATAACAATATGAAACAGGAAGTGGAATGGCTCACAAATATCTGTATGATAAATAGAATCCATAACTATATTAAATATTATGTAAGAATGATTATGTTTGAATACACAAAAACAAATCACAATGCCTTGTCTAATAAGATTATTTGTTTTAGGAGGGATCACTTCCTGCTAAGTTAACATACCAGCTAACTAGTTTAAACTATTTAATTTGACTAATGATGCGTCTTCACCATTTTAATAAAGCAATAATCCATTAAAAGTTTAGGTTTACAGTGATTTGGAAAATAATGTTGCTTCCTGTTTTCATTTGTTCAATGTTATTATTTATATTTTCAGTGTTTGTGCTCTGACAGCTGCTGCAGCCGAGCAGATGCATTACAGAGCGATTAGTGAGGGGATGTCCTCGACAACAAAGCAATCAAAAGTTATTTATGATAGAGTATATGCACATATAATCAGTGTATGCTGGTGTTCACTAGTGTCTCAGCAATCAAACTGTTTGAGCGGGAGAGGTTTCAGAGGAGATTAACTCGTGAAAATATAGATACAAATCTAGTTTATAGTTCGGAACAAATAGTTTTATCAATTTAATCTGGGGACCAGGATGTGTGAGAACACGCTGAGGGATAAAGTTGGCTCCGGTGAAAATAAAACTATATTTATTGGAAGAAATAAAAAGTACCCGAAGGAATTTATATATACAAATATTAATATATACTTGACATGGTTTTAGTGGCCACTGAATATACACTTTGCATTAATGGTTGAAACCTGCAGATTGTACAGATGTTAAAAAGATACTTTAATCTGCCACGTTATGCCTGGACCTACCGTTCAAGATAAAAAAAGTCTATCAGATTAATATCGTCCGTCGGCCTTGGGTGTGAACACCCTGTATGTATTTGAATGTAAAACCTTGCTGACTTTACCATTAGTGTGGAAATATTTACATGCATTCAAATGTAGCAGACGGCACTGAATCACAGCCTCTGAACAGAGAGGTAGTCCGACTGTCGAGTAGAGATTTAACATGAAAATGCACATTGTTTTTGCCTAAGTACTTATAAGCAAGTATTGGTGCATCTTAATGTACGTAAAGAGATTAACCTAGTGTTACAGTATTTTTAGAAGTCTTATTATTATTATGAAATCTTCTAAATAATGTTCTTCTATGAGTGTCACGTACTTTGATGACTCTGAGTGCAGGTTAGTAAAACTTCCCGTTTAGGTACGACAATCGATGTTTGTATTGTTTCTTGTACATTTTATGCGAAGATTTCACTTTGGTGGGACATTTTCACTCAGATGAGGACAGAAACAGTAGTGTGTGTGTGTGTGTGTGTGTGTGTGTGTGTGTGTGTGTGTGTGTGTGTGTGTGTGTGTGTGACCTGTAAACAGTCTTTGATGTGTACAATCGAGAAATTGTTACACAGAATATAGTTTGGTTCAAAAAGCATGAATCACTGAAGAGCCAGGGTGTAGTGCAAATACCTAATGGCTGACATTCGTGTGTGTGTGTGTGTGTGTGTGTGTGTGTGTGTGTGTGGCATATTCTCTATTCCTATATACCTGCTTCTCCTGTCCTTTTATATGGAAATTATGAAATAATTTGGAAACATTTAAATAATCCGATGAGGACTAAATGTTCCACCAAAGCGATATGGCCAATTTTGTGTCTTTGTTTGAAATGGCTGTATAATTATTATCATTGTCTACTAGACAATACTTTTTACTGTTTGTAAATGTTAAATAATTGACATAGTTTTACAATAATGAATGTCTGACAGACTAATTTTGTGGTGTTTTTGATATTTAAAAAAAATTCAATGTAAGCCTACTTGTGAAATATTGGGCGAATGCATATTTTGTAATTTTGTTTAGTGGATTTCGATGCTGTAATGTCAGAATAGCACAGTTTGGTATGAATTCTATTGCAGTTGTGTCCTAAAAATTGTTCATCATATGATTTTTCTTTTAATGTAAGTATTGATTAATTGACATGCTTATTTAATGCAAAGCGAATACAGAAAACAAATCTCCTGTTTACAGGTTTGAATTCAGTTTCAAATGTTTCAAATGCTTTAAAGAATAGAAGATGTGCCACTTCACTTAAATTACAGTTAGCATTTTGCCCTTTTCTCACAAAATTGTGCGATGAAAAAAGTCAGCCATTATCCCAAATGACTCGTATAGCTACAGTTTAAAAGTGTAATTACATTTAAACACATTTGATGAGATCTGCTTGAATGTCATGCCAGGATTTCTTTCTTCAAAGATGCCATGAATGTATCTTAACGGTTTTAAACGCGGTGGATGTGGTAGGTATTGTGTAGTCCTCCTAAAAATGCCTGTGTCCCAACATAAAAGGGTTATTACAATGCTTTCTGCTCGTCCAAAAAGAAACTTGTGCTGAAATGAATAAATAAGCATTTGTTAAATTGTATTAATTCGATCATGAAAATGGTCAAAAACACAGCTTTGAGGATATGCTGCGTTTCTATTTGGGACGACTGGCTGAATAAATTGGAAAAGTTACTGACAAATAAATGATGAGAATAATTGTTTCTGCTCTGCTTTTAATTTCACTCCTTTTTTGTGCACTTTTTTTGTATTCTCTGAACCCCAAATCCTCCCTTTCTTCATCTTTGTAAAACACCCTCAACCATCGGTAACTAATTGTGTTTTACCAGGAGAACATTTCCTCCCCTTTGTGATGCCAATGCTTTGCTTCACACCGCTGATGTTGGGAGTCTCTTCTGTTAACTCTTGTATTATGTAGTAATAATCTCAATTTACGAGAGACACGACAGCACCAAAGCAAACCGTACTTGTTGTTTCGCCGCACTCAAGAATGTTCTCTTTAAAATGCTGTGATGTTGGAGGTAGAGGATGTGTTAGAGTTTAAATCAATTAGCGGCTGTATTGGATCATAGAACACTGTTGTATCTTGAGACCAATTAAAAATGTGCAATAACAATTCATCTCTTTTGGTCTCTTATTGTATCAAGGTAGTAGGCATATTGAATATGTAGATGTTCATACAAGTAAGTAGAGAGTCCTGCTGGTCAAGTGTACTAATACAAATAATCTATATTTTGGATTTACTGGGTCACATGATTAGGGGTGCATACAGGTTCCCGGTATTACCGAAATACCGGTTACTGGCGGTTACGGTATACCGTACCGAAATCAGATCCGGTTTTTGTTACTTTTTCTTTTTTTTAATATATAAAGTGAGGCGTAATATCCTTAAACTCACGCCCAAACTGCCAGCCAATCAGATTGCCCGTCTTGCAACGGATTGCCAAGCAACGCCCTTCACCTTCTTCCCGAACGTCTGAGCCTTTCGGTTAGCGTTCGTTTTTTCATTAGCTCGATGTCGGCACGAAAATCTAAAGTGTGGCTTCATATGACTGCCAGTCGGAATGGTGGGGTCTGTAGCCACTGCCAGTCTGAATGGTGGGGTCCGTAACCACTGCCAGTCTGAATGGTGGGGTCTGTAACCACTGCCAGTCTGGATGGTGGGGTCTGTAACCACTGCCAGTCTGAATGGTGGGGTCTGTAACCACTGCCAGTCTGAATGGTGGGGTCTGTAACCACTGCCAGTCTGAATGGTGGAGTCTGTGTGGCTTCATATGGGGTCTGTAACCACTGCCAGTCTGAATGGTGGAGTCTGTGTGGCTTCATATGACTGCCAGTCTGAATGGTGGGGTCTGTACCCACTGCCAGTCTGAATGGTGGGGTCTGTAGCTACTGCCAGTCTGAATGGTGGGGTCCGTAACCACTGCCAGTCTGAATGGTGGGGTCCGTAACCACTGCCAGTCTGAATGGTGGGGTCCGTAACCACTGCCAGTCTGAATGGTGGGGTCTGTA
>NW_011346550.1:0-4085 GCF_000735185.1 Notothenia coriiceps | reverse complement strand
AAAGAAAGTGCTTTTTGCCAGAGAGATCGAAGCAGAGAAAGAGGAGAGCCTGATAGGTTAGGAGGTCGTCATGGTGTTTGGATTTCCACCGTTTCCGCTCTGCTGCCCGAAGGATGGTTCTATTAGCAGTGCGTCATTTAGCCAGGGAGCAGGAGGGGACTGACGAGCCTGCTGAGATGTGAGAGGACAGAGAGAGTCCAGAGAGGATGAGAGAGTAGAGAGGAGAGTTTCTGCAGCAGAGTTTGGAGGCAGGAGTTGGAACGAGTCAGAGGAAGGGAGGGCTGAGAGCACCGATGAGGCAAAGGTAGAGGGGGAGAGGGCACGGAGGTTACGGCGGACAGGAGTTAGAAGAGATTAGTTTGTTATGTTTGGAAAGGGGTAGAGAGAATGAAATGAAGAAGTGATCGGATGTGCGAAGCAGGTTTACAGAGAGGTTAGAAGTAGTGCAGTTCCTTGAGAATATGAGATCAAGGACATTGCCAGCTTTATGAGTAGGTGGGGATGGAGACAGTGAGAAGGCAAAGGTGGTTAACAGAGATGTTAGTTCGTCTATCTTCCCTGTCTGGAGGTTGAAGTCTCAGAGAAGTACAGCGGGAGGGCCAGTTTCAGGGATGTGTGAGAGGAGATTATCTAATTCCTCCAAGCAGTCCCCCAAGGCGCCTGGTGGACGGTAGAGAACAACAATGGTTAATTGTATAGGATGGGTTACTGTGACGGCATGGAATTCAAAGGTGGAAGGAGTGAAGTTAGGTAGCTTGAAGAGGGAAAAGCTCCAGTTGGGAGAGAGCAGGAGACCAGTGCCACCTCCTCTGCCAGAGGGTCTGGGTGTGTGGGTGAAGGAATATGCTGTGGAGAGAGCTGCTGGGGTGGATGTGTTGGATGGAGTAATCCAGGTCTCAGTGAGAGCAAGGAAATCCAGAGACTGCAGGGAAGCGTAGCCAGAGATGAAGTCAGCCTTAGGAACAGCTGACTGGCAGTTTCACAGGCCACCTGAAACTAGATGTTGGATCTCAGTGGAGCATGTGGGATAGACGAGAGCAGGCCGGTTATACCGATTAGGAGATACACCGGGCCAGTGATAGTTGCGAGAAGAAACATGAACAGGAATGGAGAAAATACACTTGATTATAGCATGAGGGGCTAGAAAACTAAATAAAAGAAACCACCAGCGATGCTTAGCTCAATCAGAGTAGGATTTGCCTCCTCTTTGCCTCCCTCGTGACTCCCGCAGGACTCCAATGTCTTTGTCAGTCTGACGCTGAAGCTGATGCTCCAGGAAAGAGCTACCTAAAATGGACACCTGATTGCTGAGTTCTCACAGCTGTGGGGCCACGCCCCTCTAATTAGTTAACTCTCTTCAGCTGATGGGGGACAGCAGTGTGTTCCTGCCTATTGTAATGCAGGGTTGAGACGCGTGACCCACTGAGACCTGTGTAACAGGTTCAGTTGAGCAGATCTGAGATTTAAAATCTCTCAAAAGCGCAGTTTTAGCTACAATAACTACAGAAAAATTATACAGAGTAGAATAAATTAAACAAATAAGTCTATTTAAACAAGAATATAACTTACAGTGATTGCTGAGTCAATAGGTAGTGTCGTCACCCGGTCTAGATGCACACTGAGTGATTCAAATTTTAAATGCGGTATTTGAGTAAGCTGTAGGCTCCTTTTACATTTCACTTAGAGAATTCAAACAGCTCTTATCATGGCTGACACTATATTCTTCCGGGTTATTTCACGCAGTTCGGAATCTTCCTGTAGACAAAAAAGACTCTGGCCACAACCTTAATCACTTTATTAGTTCCTTGTGCTGTAAAATACCTTCAGTAAGTATGTGTCATAAATCCCAAAATATTCAGTCTTTTTTGTTGATCCTAACAAAAAACAGCAAATTCTCCCGTCTCTTTTTATTGAGTGTGACTCTTTTGTAATTACAGTCCAGACAAGATTCAAGGCTTTTTCTTAAAAAGTTTTCTGTTCGAGATGCCTCACTTAGCTTTCAGTTTCATTTTGGCTTTTCTTCTATGCATTCAAATTCTCTTTTCAGTTGGTTTTCTTTTCTTCTCTCTGCATGCTACACTTTTTTGTTGTCTCTTTCGGTTATATGTTTGGAAATCTAGTTTAAAATTCTGCCTTCTGGACTTGCTGGATGTTTGTTAGTCATTGAGATGAAAAGCTGCGGGCCTGTCTTGTCAAATTGTCTTTTCAAAGTCCTGCAGTACTTGCTGAACATGTTGCAGCTGCCTAACAGCTTTACACCACATCTCTGGCCAGTATACAGTAAGAGTAATTTCTTCTTCTCTGTTTTTTTCTCTATCTTTGCGTGTCCTCCGTCTCTTTCTGTATGTACTTCCCCATTCCTCACTGCAGCCTGTGAACCCCTGCTGTCCACTCCTCTAACTGTCCCTGCATTATGTATCAGTGAGCTGCAGCTCAAACACATTGCTAATTATTAGCTTTGAGGTGTTTTCTCATCACCGTGGAAACACCACACTTCATTGTGGTGAAGAGATTTGGTGTAGTCTCTAACAATGCAATGCATGTTTAATGCTTGTGTAATGCAGCATTTTTGTATTAGGATACTCAGATGTCATGACAACACTTTTCTTTATCCCTTAATAATGAGATGATGAACAAAGGTCTGTGGGCCAGTTGATCCATCATAAGTAAATTGACAGATTTTTAAGTACAAATGTTTTCAATCGGCAAATGCAATAATGCAAAAATGATTTTTTTGGGGTTTTCCCCTTCGTGTAGGTTTTTGTGCATGTCAATGGTCTACAAAGGCTAAAATCCAAAAGTTTCTCTCCCAGCTTCTGGTTCAGGTTCTGAGACTCCTCCACTCTACCTCCATGCAACACCTTCACATATTTGTTCTGTTGTTCTGTGTTAACCTGTTAAGCCCCCGAGCCTGTTTTCCAGGTCTCAGGCTCGAATATGACATTCCCAGAACAAATGACCATAACTACACTTCTAAAAGGGGAAAATTAATAATCTTTTTTCTCAAAGCAATGATAAACCTGTGAGTTGGATGTAGAAGAGTCAGAATCAATATAGTTGTTTTTATTTTAAAGTAAATTCAGATTGAACATAGTAAAAAAATGTAAATGATTGTGTCCTTCCAAAAAAAACACATTACTTATAGTGAAAACCACCCTTGAATGATGGGATGGTAGACTAAAAGCTTTAAGAATTCAAAGTACAACATATAATAATTACCCTGTATCAAGATTGGTGCAAAACAAGTGAAATTTGGCCTTTTTAGAGAGATTTAGCAACAAAAAAAAAAACACACTTCTGGAGTCATTTGGGTGGATTTTCCTTATCTCTGGCCCCCCTTGGTCGATTTTGATGATTGACACCTCTTTTTAACCGCTAGAGCCAATGGAATCGAGGGAAAGTTCCACATACACACACACACACGTTACCAAATAAGGAGTGAGAGAGACGTGTAGCAAAACCGGAAGCTGCGCTAACCTCTGGCAACGAATATTTATTCTCCGATTTTTGCACAAAAATTGAATGATGGATTATCAATAATTTTTTCAAAGTGACAGACACATTGGTATAACCTATGGATTAACCTTCAGCCACGTTTTTTCTCGTTTTAATGCCATTGAACAAGACTTTTGATCAGAATAACAGCTAAGGTGATTTTTTGCTACCTAAAGCTACGTTGTGTGTTGTCTGTATTTGCTTCCCCTGTCGTGAGCTCTAATCGCTCAGTGATGATACTTATATTTCTATAATCTGTGGAATCTCAGGACGTTATCTAAGCTTGTTTTTGCAGATCCAATAAGTATATCGATCGGTATAGCCAGGAGTGCACATAAGTGGTACACAGTTACGCATGCGCAGCAACAATCTGAAATGCGTACCGTCACTTGTGTCACAAAGCGCATTTGCGTACCGACGTACTTGTGAAGCTTTTCCTGAAGGCAGTTAGATCACCGGACGACAGAGTCGGTTTCCGTGTGCACAGACAGGGCTGCTGTTAACGTCGGTCTGTACAGCAGCACTGCGCTAATACAGCTGATCACAACGTTCACACGCTCTGTGGTCACGAAGCTCTGCACTCCACTAGC
>NW_011346549.1:0-3045 GCF_000735185.1 Notothenia coriiceps | reverse complement strand
TCATGTCTTTTATGGCTGCAACTTCAGATAAGAGATTATTCATCGCAGACTTCGGATCATCTCAACAAGTAGACAGGAGAGGAGAAATAAGATGACGTATCCCTTCTCCGCTCCGGGAAAAAATACAATTCTCATAAAGGTTCGTAAGCAACACGGACATTTTTCTTCCAGGAAGAGTCAACATCTGGATAGTAATAGGCAAAGTGACCTTGTGGCTGACTGAAAGCTACCAGAAAGTGTTTTTCACAGTTTTTGTTGTCTAAAAAATCCAGCGTCTTGTGTCACATATAGTTTTTAAAAAACAACAACTTTGATGCTCAACAACAGTAGTCAAGACTAACTTATGAGTGACTAAACATTATATGATAAACGATATGATAGGGTGTTGCACTTTTCAAGATTCTTTATTTTGTCATACGAACATAGCTACAGTTATATCAATGAACATCTTAGGTCACAGGCTCCTCCAACAGTGCAACACAATGAAACAGGGAAACAGACAAATATATTGCAAGTAATATGAGGAGCAGGTAATATAAGATTATTTTCTTCTCCCTGCTTCTTTTCGGTCAATGGTGTGTTTAAAGAGACATGTTTTGTAAATAATTGTTATACATTAAAGGTGGGGTAGGTCATTTTGGAGAAACCAGCTCGAGTGCGCTAGAATTTGAAAATACACAACCCGGAAGAAATCTGCCACTTCCTCACAGAGCCCCTCCTCCAACACACACGAACGCGCACATGACCAATGAGGGCACGAGATAAGTTTGTGCACAGATGGAAGGCTGACAGGCAGGTAGGCCATCCAGTTACTTTAGCCGGCTCAGACGATTGGTCGTGCTTTTTACAGCGCCATGGCTTACACAGATTTTTTGTCAAAGCACTTCAGATATTCATTGCTATCGGGATGTTAAGAGCATTCCATGGAATATAACAAAAAGTGTATCTCGACCCGGTTTCTCAAACTTACCTACCCCACCTTTAAGTTGTGCATACCATGAACGGAACAAGTAAAAATGAAATGAAATAAAAACCTGGATACACAATGGTAAAACAGATCAATCTTTAATTGGGGTGTAACGGCATCCGTATTCGTCCCGAACGGTCACGGTTCGGACGTCACGGTTCGGCACATGCAGTCACACGACGAATACGCCCTTTTTTTACGAGTGGGAAAAAAACCCAGGGGGTGGTACTGCGCCTAAAAGCTGTTTGCCAGCCGCCCTTAACCAACTAAGAAGAAGAAAAGTTAGTATGGCGGTTTCAGATAACACACAGGAGCTAGAACCCACCTGCTTCTTTTGAATCAGCTGTGTGGGAACATTTCGAGTTCCCTGTGGACTACAATAATGATGGAGTGCGAGTGGTGGATCGGAAGAGGACGGTGTGTTGGCGTTGTTCGACAGCGGTGCGGTATGCTAATGGTAACACACGCCAAACATGCTACATCATATCAGAAGGCATCACCCAGATTTGCCAATCACCGGAGCCCGGCAAAAGACAACAGCAGTTCAACAGCTTCTCCCCGCTGTTTTTAAGAAGCCAATAGACATGAAAGCCGAGAGACCCAAATAAATAACGGAGGCTATTGACATATATATTTCAACGGCTATGCGCTCTTGAAACACTTTCTTATTATTTATTTTGTAATATTTTCAAGATATTCTTTTTAGTTTTACAGCTTGATGAAACCTTTTTGTTTGACATTAGCCATTATAGATAATCTGGCCATCTGAGTGTTTGTGGTTTGTTTGTAACAGTGTAATACAGTTAATTATTAAAAATGTTAGAGTTTCTTATTTTTGTACTGAAATTTGCACTACTGTTCAAAAATAAATAACAACAAACCTGGAATTATGCATTTGGGACTTTTTTTTTATTTTTCTTGTTGTACCTAACCCGTACTGAACCGTGACCCCCAAACCGGGGTACGTACCGAACCGTGAATTCGGTGAACCGTTACAACCCTAATCTTTAATCTACCCACTGAAAAAAATCGCATGAATATTCTTTAAATATCTCTCTTTAACAGGAATCGGACATGGCGACAGATAAAGTGCTGCTTTTGGAAACGCTGGAAAATTTGCTTCAACAGGAGCTAAAATCTTTCCAGTTTCATCTTCTGAACGACGTTCCAGATGGCTTTCCCCCGATCCCTGCCTCCTGCCTGGAAGATCCAGACAGGCATAAAACAGTGAATGTGATGGTGCAGAAATATAACCAACAGGCTGTGGAAGTGGCCACGAAGATTTTAGGGAATATCGGCAGGAACGATTTGGCACAGACGTTGGCAAAGAGAAGCTCAGAACTAAAAGGTAAGGGATGTGGGAAAGCAAAAACAAAATGTATTGATGCAGAGATTTCAGCATTCAGACACATTAGATATCCTTCAAAATGCAAAAACATTAACCCTAACCCTAACCCTAGTAAGAAGATGATTTTCTGTTCTCACGATATGATCAAATCAACCAAATAAACCCATTCGTGTCATGAACAAGGCCATGAAAATCGAGTATCACTTTTTATTTTAAATGTAAACAGTCAGTCTTTGATTTACTAAATATCTCATGTACCCAATCATTTTTAGGGGATGCCAGTGTTGTTTTGAAGACTACAAAGATCGCAACATCTTCTCCCATTGAACCACAGTCTTCTCCTCTTCCTCAACCTCCAACTGACAGGAGTCCCAGAACAGGTACTGACTGACGATGGATTCAGACTGGGTTATGCCGTAGCTCAATGCATGTAATGTACGATACGATAAGATTAGATTAGATTAGATTAGATAGAGCTTTGTCTCCCTTTGTCTTGGGCATCGAAATAATAAACATAAAACATTCAGGACAATCAGTCATAGATACAGAACAGAGATCACATATCACATGGCAAAGAAACAAACAAGAACATTCAGGTACAGAACTTTCCCTATTGCACATACATAAATCAAATATTGCACTTTCCCTATTGCACCTAGTGTCCGTCAAATTGCACATATCCCTATTGTGTCCATACCTATTTACACATATTGCACTTTCGCTATTTAAC
>NW_011346548.1:0-5731 GCF_000735185.1 Notothenia coriiceps | reverse complement strand
ATTTGCTGGATTTCTTTTTCTTATTTTGTCTCTCATAGTTGAGGTTATACCTAGGACTAAAATTACAGGCCTCTCTTATCTTTTTAAGTGGGAGAACTTGCACAATTGGTGGCTGACTAAATACTTTTTTGCCCCACTGTATGTGTTGCACCTTATCAAATAAATCCTTCAGCACATCTGTGTGACGGAGCCTTTATTAAATGCTAACTATAAACTGTGTTTAAAAGTTGTATGATATGACGAGTCTCCTTCCTTGAAATGGTAGAGGAGGAGTTGCGTGTGACTGTCATGTTGAGGATGTCTCTGTGTCACCCCCTGCAGGCCCCACCTGTCCCCGGCAGGGCCCCCAGGTTCAGAATGGCCCCTCTTCTGAGGAGATGGACCTGCAGAGAAGGTAATGCCAAACACTAACTGACTACTACTAAAATATATAACTAATGGAATACACACATACACACACTTGCATTCACTTGTTGTGTTCCTTCCCCACACAAGGCCACACTCTCTCTCAGGTAGTAGTGAGGATGTGTGCAGCTAGAAACACACCCCACACACTTCATGCATACACATGGTGTAGTAATGTTGGACAGCTGTTGGCTCAGGTCTAGAAGCTGTTAAAGGATTTATTGGAAATGATTAGGTCTACACACTATCTCACACACACACACACACACACACACACACACACACACACATACTAGTTATAGGGCAGCCTCTTATTGCAGCTGGTGTTTGTGATGTGAGGGTAGCACAGTTTGTGAACAGGTGCTCCTGCAGGCTTCCGTCAGCCGTCAGGACTCCACTCACTCATTCAGGGAATATTTACAGCCCCCCATCAATCACACCAGCCGGCTCCACTCTTTTTCATCCATCTCTGTCTCAGTGACAAGAAAGGGGAATTAAAGAAGAGGTGGACGACCGTAAGACAGTAAGATCTTTTCTGCTGTCATGTGACCCTGTGCGAAACCCCATTACAGTGTGTGTGTGTGTGTGTGTGTGTGTGTGTGTGTGTGTGTGTGTGTGTGTGTGTGTGTGTGTGTGTGTGTGTGTGTGTGTGTGTGTGTGTCGAATCGAGAGAGAGAGAGAGAGAGAGAGAGAGAGAGAGAGAGAGAGAGAGAGAGAGAGAGAGAGAGAGAGAGAGAGAGAGAGAGAGGATGTGATGCATGGACTTGTATCAAAGTGAGGATGGTGGAGAAATGTAATAAATGTGTGTTAGCTGTTGAAAACACCAGCAGCTGCTCTGGATGGCACCTTGTCAGTAACACATTTTGATATCTGCAGATATTTACGCACACACTCACAAAAATATCTAAAACCAATATGGTGGATTGGCTTGATGATTTCATAAGGCAAAAGGAAACATAAAGCTGTATAGAAACTGTTACGGTCGGTCTTCCACCCTTTAGTGTTACTAAGACCCCTAGCGTCACTTTATTAGCATCCTGTCTTGCATCCTTGTGGATTCAAAGAGGAAAGCAATCTTTTTGCATGTGCACATATGTCTATATTTGTGCGGGGATTCAGCCCATGCGCCCGCCCACGCTCCCTCAGCAACAGTTTCCTTGGCAACTCTTGTCACGAGGCCAGTAAGACGGCAGCTGAACTGTGAGGCTTTTCACAGCAGTGAATCCTGGAACACTAATGCCAGGCAGAGAGGGAAAATCTGTGCTAGCTCCTCCTGTCACAGGAAGGGAATATGGAGACATGTGGAAGTGACAAATACATCAAACACTCTCCCCTGACCATCCTTATTTTTTCACATAATCGGTTCTGGAATTGTTATTTAAAAAAAGAAAACAAAGGAATATTATTTTCAATATTGGGTGTGAAAGGTAATAACAGTGGACTCCCACACATGTATCACATGTCCATGTGCACTGTTCAGGTGTTACAATCCTATTTCAACTAGTTTACAACTTTATTGTCTTTCTAACACAACATTTGGCCAACAGTCAAGATTTTTAAAAGCCACAGAGTTATAAATCATTCATCAATGCCAGTGCAAACTAACTGAGGACAGACTGAGCAAGTACAGCCATCTCCAAAGAACGAGACAACGGACTGGAGTCTAATGACTGTCAGGATAAAGTTGGCATGTTAGCGCTCCCTGGCCCAGCTGGAGGGATCTGCTTTGCTCATACACACTCTGAGTACTTCCCAGTAGCAACGTTGTGTTTTCCTGACACAGAAGTTTACTCTATCCACACACTACTGTTTGTACACTGTCACTTGGTAGTGTCCACACACCTTTAGGTTGTGAACATTGGTAACACTTTATGGTAATGGTACATGAATCATCATGACTTAATGCATGAATTCATTCATGTAGTACTCATGTAGTACTTCATGAACTATCAGTAATGTACAGGTATTAATGGTATCTCATGCATGACTTAATGCAGGAACAATACCTTAATTAGTGCATCAACTAATATAAGGTACCTCAATCATCATGACTTCTGAGTTATTAATGATGTTCATGTCTTCTTCATATAGATCTGCAGTTAAAGTGTCAGGCCAAAAAACTGAGCAGTCACAGCAATTCCAAGTGTTGTAATCATGAGCAACTAGGCATGACTTTGTCATTACTTCATCATGTTTGTGCCCCTTCAAATAAAGTGGTGACCTGTTCCGTCGTTTGCACTGATAAATAACATGTGATTAATGGCCTATGTGAAATCACCTTATTAACCATTTGGTGCTCATGCATCAATCATCTTTGTGATCCCTCAAATAAAGTCAGCCCTTAT
The DNA here is from genome assembly GCF_000735185.1 of Notothenia coriiceps. Classification (NCBI taxonomy): domain Eukaryota; kingdom Metazoa; phylum Chordata; class Actinopteri; order Perciformes; family Nototheniidae; genus Notothenia; species Notothenia coriiceps. The sequence goes on along the minus strand of NW_011346548.1, from coordinate 2,981 downwards.
GTCTATTTAGGCATCATGTATTTGGCGATATTACAAATGCAAATTAGATCATCATTTTGGACTTAATTTCAATTATCAATTATTTAGTTAGGATTATTTTTGAAGTATCATACAGTATTATCTTAAAGCTCATAAACCATTTAAGATAACTCATATTAACACACTTTAATTTATAATCCAAAGCCAGCAAGATCACATTTTCACATATCATGTCACATAAGAAAGCAATATAAATGTTCGGCAAAGACACAAGATACATGGCAAAAGTAAGTTAATAGTAAATCATACTATTATATTGTTGAATTATTTGTGATTTGAACTTGACCACAACAGATCAAATGCCCTGAAATGACTTGCGTATAGATCATCAGGGATTTATCTTTCAGAAAAAACCTCCTGACTCATATGTAATGATAATAGATGTGAGGCACGGACAGGGGCTATCTTGAAACGTCCATCTTCTTCATATCTGAAGTCAGTGAGCTCTTGGTGGTTCAGGGAAACATGACCCGAATGTCTTTCAGTAAACGACGAGAGGTCCTTTCTTATGCCTGTTTCCAAGCCAGTAAGTCCATTCTATAACTGCAAGATGTTCTTTCAAAAGTTTCTCAGTTCGGTTTCCCCTAAGCTGCCAAATTATTGATTTGTAGTTAATCATGATTACAACACTTTGAATTCAACAGAATGCATCCACTACTGTGACCGACAGACAGGGTCACCGCTTTATTTGAAGGGGCACAAACATGAAGTCATGACAAAGTCATGCTTAGTTCATCATCATTACAACACTTCGAATTGCTGTGACTGGTCAGTTGTTTGGCCTGACACCTTAACTGCAGATCTATATGAAAAAGACATGAACATCATTAATAACTCAGAAGTCATGAAGATTGAGATACCTTAGTTGATGCATTAATTAAGGTATTGTTCCTGCATCAAGTCATGCATGAATTCATGATGATTCATGTACCCTTACCATAAAGTGTTACCTGAACATTAAACTCATTCACCTGTTCCTAATCACTCTGTGCACCCTTTGGAGACATTTTAACAGTCATTGTTCACCAACACTGAACATTTTGTTAGTATCCTGTTGTACCCAAAGTCAGTGGATTAATTTACTAATTTATTAACCCTACAAACATTATGGTTTGAAATTAAGCCTCTCCATCTTTTGTACAATGAAATGACAGGAAGCATATATCCAGAGCAAAATCTGAATATATATATATATATATATATATCATAATAAATATTTGACAAATCTATCAAATATTAATATATTTTATACTTTTTTATGTATTTACTGATGAATTATTTCATGAAAATAAACACAATGAAACTGGTTACCAGCCCTCAATAAGAGAGAGTTGGAACACATTTTGTAAACTACTACTACACACTGTGTATGTGTACGTGTGATCTTTGGTGGGATAATAATCCTCTTAGTTCTTAATAAATCAATCTGCCAACACAGCTGGTAGTTAAAGTGCAGCAGATTTGAAACGCTGATGGCAGTTTAGCCATCCTGGCATAGAAACGGGCAAGATGAAGACTACTGCCACAAATGATCATGATAACTTCCCTCTTTTATTGGAGGGACATGGGAGTCAATGAGATTGAGGTGTAGCAGACATAAAGATATATTCTGAAATCTCCTTAACTCCTCCCTTGCATCTTATTGGTCAGGATAATCCTGTGAAGCTCTGCAGCCGGGTCACTAGCTTTGATGCTATCTATTTTCCCTATATTCAGTCACAATGTAACCCAACACTGCAATAGTTACAAGCGAGTGATTGTGTGCAAAAGAGGGCCCATAGAAAAAGAATCATCGTAACATATTAGATTACTGGCTCTTTTTTTGTATTAAGAAGAAGACAAACTGTATCAAGCCCTGTAGGAGAAATTCAATATTCACTTTATTGTTCTGTATCACATCACACAGGCCTGAAATACACACATGCACAAACAGTATTAGTGTAGTGGAGAGGTGTCAGAGCGGGGGGGCTGCCATGCCTTGCTCAATGACACCTTGGGTGGCCTAAAACAAAGCCTGAATTTCTAAATTGACAGATTGTCTTCCTTTATTGTCATACAAGACACTTCTACCTGGTAATGAGAGTATGGCGCACACATCCTGTGTCTCTGTTATATACAGAAGCTGTGTTATTCTCGTTCATGCCCTTTTCTTATTTGAAATAGCTCTTACAGCAGTTTCCCTACAGAGACCAGTATAATTCTATCATCAGCATGGTTCTCTATCACACAGCTAACACACTGCTGCCTTCTGCTGACCCCTGCTGACTGAAGCTGCATCTGCACTTTACATAGAAGACCTACAGGAAGACCCCATATCATTTTACATTTTTGCCTCTTATTTGATTTATTTGTCTTTGGTTTGCAGTTTGCAGCAGAGGGAGATTATAACCACAGGCAGTCCTCACTTTGTATTTGAATGTGCCCGGAATAGCTTGAACTAATATAATGACAGCATAGAAGCCTTTTCTCAAACTCACCTCACACAACCACAAAGTATACACTAGTCTAAGTATATATAATAAGAAATAGATTTATTTCCCTTAATTAGTTATCTCGTCTTTCTCCTCTCCTCCTCCAGGCAGCTTCAGGAGTCGCAAAGGCAGAAGGAGATCGAACGAGAGCATCAGGAGCTGGAGCGCCAAGAGAGGGAGCGCCAAGAGAGGGAGCGAGGAGAGAGGGAGCGAGGAGAGAGGGAGTGCCAAGACAGGGAGCGCCTGGAGCGCGAGAAAAAGGAACGTGAACGTCAGGAACGTGAACGTCAGGATTTTGAAGCAGAGCGTGAGGCTCAGGCGGAGAGGGAGCAGCAGGAGCAGCAGGAGCAGCAGGAGCAGCAGGAGCAGCAGCAGGAGCAGCAGGAGCAGCAGGAGCAGCAGGAGCAGCAGGACTGCAGGAGCCACAGGATCAGCAGGAGCCACAGGAGCCACAGGAGCATCAGGAGCACC
>NW_011346547.1:0-3443 GCF_000735185.1 Notothenia coriiceps | reverse complement strand
AAATTATCAAATAAAGTCAACATTTCACAGTCTTTACTGAGCTGTGTGGGGTTTGTTCAACTTTTAAAGGATGTTTGAATGGTGATATACACAGTGATAGATGTTAAGGACTAAAGTTTATAATAAATAGCCTACATTTGTATTGATTTTAAGATATTTTCATAGTTCATACAATCATACGTATTGGGATCATTTGTATTAATGTGGACCGGAGGGAGAGGGTGACGAGCATATGTTTCACTTTCACTTTTTATTTCAATTCCAACTTTGGTCATGAAGAATATGTTTCTCTGTTGTCCACGTTCATAAAGCAACAGCATCAGAGCACGGTGCAGAGTCTCTAGATGACTTTACAGTAGTTCCTCGTTCTTATTATACATCCATGTTGTAGTCCGCTATAGAAAACTGTAGTTTCCATAGTTTCCCCACAGCAGCAGACACACATTTATGACGTCCGCTGGCGCATCATAAACACGTCGGATAGTGAAAGTGCAGTCTGATTCTCTAAAGCACCGCAGTCTCTTCTCCTAAGTCCTTTTTAATTCTCCTATCCACTATCCCTTAACCCCGTGACGTTTCACTCAGAGGTCAAGGAATAGGAGATAGGATTAGACGTTAGGAGCTGATTTTTGGACCGCAACCCATGGTGTCAGGTTCAGTCCTCTACACTCACACTTTTCTCGTGAACATACTGTATATAATAGTAATGTGTTACTGAAGTAAGCATCCAGCACTGACACAAGAACCCACTTCCTATGCAGGGGAATGCTCTAAATCTCACTTCTAAACATGCTTTATGTTGTTGTCTAGTCCATATAAAATGTCATTCGCATATTTGAGAGGGGGTTGTGTGCGCTTTAGAGAGGTTGGGAGGTCCATTTGCAACCCAAAAAATATATTCCAATATTTCAAAAAATGTAAATCTATTTATTTGAGCTCCTCAAAAGAACCCCCAGCTTGGCTCAACTAGTAGCACATTGTTGATGTATGTGTGTAGTAAGAGATATACGTTTTAGGCTAATTGGGCTTATTTATGAAAAGGGAAGAGATTAGCTTTACAATAGATTTCTCTCTGAGAGGATGCACATGTTATATTGTGCTTTGTTATTCTACATTCTGGTTATGCATTTGCCAACCATTGAATCACATCCTGTTGTGTGTTGTCAGCACTTGTGCTGCATTCACATGGTTATGAAGCTGATTCCATGGGGTATAAATTAACACATGATTCCATAGAGAGGAATGAGCTTTTGCAGTCTACAGGCTCAATTATAAACACTTACCCCCTCACACCTCATTTTAATAGTGTGAAGCCCGAGGAGACGTGGAGTAGAATTCCAACCAGGATGATGAAAGAGAATCTAATGAATCAAAACCAATCCTATTAGTTCCAGCCCACATCTCCATACTGTGCTCCTGTTCTGCACAACAATCCATCGCATGATTTCACACAAGCTGGGGGACGGGGGTTTCAGCAGGCTGGGACAGGGGATCTGGAGCCTTTCAACCTGGGGGGACTTGTTGCCTGTAATTGACCGCATGATTACCGCAAAACAGGATCTTAGCCCTGCAGAATATGGCCCTGAGAAATATCCGATTCAAGTGAACAGACACTGAGTGAGAGCTCCAGCTATACTTCCCCTGCTTTACAAAGTATTTACACCCCTGCAACAAATGCATCATTTTGAGCAGTGTTGTCAAGTAACTGAGTACATTTTCTTAGTGCTGTACTGTACTTAGGTACCATTTCGAGGCACTTGTACCTTACTTGAGTATTTCCATTTTCCATTTTATGCTACTTTGTACTTCTACTCCATTAAATTTCCGAGGTAAATATTGTACTTTTACACCGCTACATGTAGTACCTTTAGTTACGTTGCAGATATAGATTAATGATAAACAACATTATGAAACTTAAATCAAATTTTAGGAGTAAATTCAGAAACTATACCCAGCAGTATAATTAAGTCATTAAAACTAGCTGCACCTTTACCAGCTTTGATATACACATCAATGATTATAATTACAACATTTAATATATATGATTGTGAAAGGGACCGATCTGCATGACTACTTTACTTTTGATACTTTAAGTATATTTAGATGACATAACGTAATACTTTAACTTGAGTAACATCTTGAATGCAGGACTTTTACGTGTAACGGAGTATTCCTACACTCTGGTAATTGTACTTTTACTGAAGCACAGCATCTCAGTACCTCTCCCACCTGTGAGGGCATTCACATACACTTAAACTGCTACGGTCACAATGCAAAGGATATGAAAAGTAGTGTTCTTGAAGCCTGAAAACTGAAGGTCTCTGAGTCCCTGAAGGTCTCAGAGCACTCCTCGTTTTCACACACTCTTCCTCTTCCTCACCCTTAAAACTTTCTCTCTCTCCCCCATCTCCCTCTTTCCTTTCCTCATTTTAATTGTTGCTAAACTCTGTCTCTGGGGAGTGGGAAAATGAGCAGAACAAAGCATGTGGGGGTTTGAGGATCATTTGGAACTGGGAGACAGAGTCTTTGTGGAGCAGCCAGCTGGACATATAAAGAGATGGGGGCGGGCGAGATGGAGAAAAGGGGGAGCAAAGCAAGGGCAGAGAGGTGTGAGCAGAAAGCTGGAGGGGAAGGGGAGCATTCCTCCTCAGCTCCTCCTCTCCTCCTCTCCTCCTCTCCTCCTCTCCTCAGCTCCTCCTCTCCTCCTCTCCTGCATTCAGATGCATTCAAGCAGAACTCCTGCTTGCCGCTCACATCCTCAGGCATCTCCCCCTGTTTGTGATATGGAAACCGTCACCGCCCCACCAAGCTCCCAAAACACTGAATATCCATTAGAGATTCCTGATGCATTTATCCCAAAAGAATGTGTTTCAGTTCAGTCTGTTTAATCAAGCAAAGGGCAATGTTTGCAATCCTTTCAAAACATTTGGAAAATAAAACTTCACGAGTGCTCCTTGGGTTAAAACTTAAAGTGAAGGAGTTCATTTTAAATCCTCATTAGAATGGATTAAGTAAAGGTTTATAGCCAACAAGTGGGTGTTTGGCAGCCCTGCAGCCACAGGGTTCACTGGCTGGGGGTCTGGCTGTGAAAGGCTCTCTGATGGAATGGGGAAATGAACCGGGGCCTCGTCGCCCCAGCAACAAACTATGCATTTTGAGGGCCAAGGGTTTTTTCTCAGCGCTGCCTGGTCGCCTCTATTATGCACTTTTGTGTAAAGCCGGGGCATGCTATCATTGCAACACACACCGGGGGGGCAAAATCCTTAATCTGAGCTCCTGGTGTTGCCTTGGCCTTCTCCCCCCCCCCCCGCCTCCCTCAGGAGAGCACTCTGCAGCTCTGCCTCTCGGTTGGACAGTGATTGGAGAGGAGAGGTCAGGTCACTCACCAGCAGCCCTCTGCTGCTCCAACATGACTCCCCATCGAGGGCCAGGCTCGGCCCACT
>NW_011346546.1:0-8369 GCF_000735185.1 Notothenia coriiceps | reverse complement strand
TGTGCACCAGATTGATGCATTTAACTTCAATATTTAAAACAAATCTTCCCGGTGATCTTTTTAAATCACTCCCCTTTTAAACTGTATTCTTGTTTTACTGTCATATAGTATTTCATAGCTGTTTTTCATTTATTCTCTTATTTTTTTATAAGTATAATGATCATATAAATGTGTGCCTCGGAAATAATTGTTTACATTAATGGTGACCAAAACGTTTGAGACACACTGAGATAACACTGAGAGAGTCCTTTAGCTCACTGAGTCTCTCACTTTGTTGTTGAAAAAACTCCTTATATCCGTTAGCGTAGCTCGCTAGCACCAGAAGCTAACAACAACGATCTCTGGTACTGCGCTCTCTCTCTCTCAAAGGTGCTATACAAATATAAGGCTTATTATTCATTTTAATATTATTATTATTATGAAGGTAGGGTCAAGTTCCAAGATTGCCTTGAAAGAGCTGTTTTACAAATAAAATAGTCTACATTAAACACAATGACCCACTGTCACCATTTCAGGCTTATTTGAGTTTATTTAGTGGTTCCAACATCCACGGAAACTGAAAAGACATTGATATTCCACTGACATAACTAAACCATCACTGTACTGAACATGACTTTTATTTGTTCAGGGATAGTTCATAAAGATACATTAATAATAGTAATCATTCTTTGGGATCAAGTCAACTTTTATAATTTGGTTGTTTGATTTGCTTATATGCATTGCTGTTGAGAACGTCATTGAAATGATTTTGACAGTGGAACGGTGTCGGAGTGCAATTTTCAATGTGAAACAGTGACCATGAAACACTCAACTTTTGCCCATGAAATTCCTCTTTGTCCTAGTCTTTTCCTCAATCATCCTTTCACAGAAAGAGCTTTTTGCCTGCTCTTTCTGTAAAAGCACAGAGACAAAACTTGCTTGAGTCCAACTCCATTACTGAGCGGGTCCGAGTCGAATCACAAAAATTGACACTCGAGTCCGAGTCCAGGACTTGACTATTCCAAGTATGGTTTGAACTGACGGTCAGGTAAAACAAAACATGTGAATATCTCCCACCTTTTGTTCTGAGAGTCTGTGATTTTATGGAAATCCCAAGATTCTTTAATGGAATAATCATATAATGAGAATCCTCAGCTGTGTTAGGGGTGGTCTGTGCCTTTCCACACGTCCTCCCTGCTGGCGTCTTGTACGTTTGTGTGTTGGCCAACATGTCTTTCTTTAACCATCATGTTTGGGAGGAGGGAGGGTGCGGGGTCAAACTTGTTAACCTCTCCATTGAATAACATTTCACCGGGGGGGAAGATGTGCAGTTCACTACACCTTTAGCCACCCTGATCCCACAGGCAGGACTTAGCTTTCATCACTGAGCAAACATTTGATCCGACAGCGGATCTGCTCACTAACCCTTACCCCCCCCCATTAGTCTGACACGTTTCACTCCATTGCTTTATTCTAATGGTGTACAGCTCAATGCCATAGAGCCGGAAAGATTTATCTCCTGAAAAATGACATACACACAGCCTGGAAACCCAGGCCGGTGGCTTCAGTGTGGAGATTAGCTGTACATTGAGGGTGTGATGGGATTTATGGGAGCAGAAAGTCAAGCCTTTTAGCTCCTGTTGTGGGATTTTGGGACTACTTGTTTGTTGTTGGAGGCCAGCCTGTGGTGTTAACCCATGACCCGGCTGACCTCTGACCTACGGGACGACAGCTCCATCCACGCGTCTGGGAGAAGGGCTGTCACAGCGGAAACATCCAGAGCACGGGCATGGCTGAGGGGAGGGGGGGACGATCAGGGGATCAAAACCCACCCGAGAAGTTAGAGTGTCGGGCTACCGGATACATTATCTGTCTGCAGGAAAGTGTGAAGAGATGCCCCGGGCTGCAGAGGAGGGTCAGGATTAAGAGCTCAGCTTTGTTAGAGCTTTCTCAGAGCAAGTGATGTGTGCAGGCAGCGGGCTAAATCACTCATTCATCTGCTGTGTTATCAATAGCAAAGCCACTAACTGTATCCACTGTGTTTCCACTGTGTATCCACAGAAGCTCAGTGGGTCAAGTGCAGGAAGATGCTAGCCATAAAAGATGCCTTGGGCATATACTACTGATTATTTCTTGATCTGATTATAATGTAATTAAAATACAGGGAAGCAGGCAATCTTAACATTTCAGGAGCTGGAACCTGCAAACGTTTGGCATTTGTGCGTAATGAATGGCTTAAACAATCAATGATGGTGGAATTGTGTAAATTGCAACAAACTATGTATCCACGCAAAGATGAAAAAAAGTGTTTTTTATTTGAATAAAGCAGCAGACTTACTATCTAGAGATTCCATATATTCTGCGTTTAATTACAGGAAAATATTTATAAAACTAACATAAAAATGATGTCATGGATGGAATATTTGACTCCATATTCGATTTGATTAAAGACATGAGGTGATTAACTTGCCCTTTCTACTGCTAGAGTGGCGCCCTTTTCCTCACGTTGTTTTGGGGAAACATTGAAGGGTTGATGTTTCTTTTCAGCATGATCATATAGAATGTATGAAAAGAATGTTGATGCCAAGGCTCGAGCTACTTACAGGGGAACATTGGGATTCAAGTGGTCAAGGTTCCTGCTTTTACATCGCTGTTTATTTTATCTGGAACCCAGCATGCATCCGATGTTGATGGCTCCCTGAATTTATCACTGTTTTTGCTGATAACCAACTTCCAGTGAGGCTATAATTTCCACATTGTCATCTATTTTTTCCAGGTGACACGTTTCCCCATCTACCTTGCTGATGTGACCTAACGTCTACAGCCTGAATAACTGCTGACAGAGGTTTTAAATCCCCATCTATGAGATCTCCATAATGTTGAGGTAGGTGACCACAAACATCCGTGTGCCCGCGCAGCGCCATACATGTATCACACCGGGCCACGTTATCTTCAAAGCCTGTCGCCTCCAGCATGTGATACGACCCAGACCTCAACAACACAAAATGGGCAGACATCTTGCATTCCTGAGCCCATTCCACAAAGTACAATAACTTCCTTTAATTCTTCGACCCTCGACGGCGGAGCCAGGGCACATCCTGTTGTCCTCGCAGCACTTCCTGCTCATGCGGCTCAATCAGTCTCCCTAGTTGCCATGGCCACTGGAAAACACTGTACTCATGCTTAATCGGCACGCTAGCAGGTAATGCTCGGATGATTGTGTGGCAGTAAGAGTAAAGAGAACCGGCAGCAGTCTCTCTGTTAGATCACGCTGGCCTCCACACTTAGCTTTAGATCTGGGATTTTAGAAGTATGGTTAACTTTTATCTCCCTAACAACCATTCTCTTGGATTGAATCTCCTTTAATAATACGTTGTTTTTGTTCAACATTGTTATTGCACACCTATCTGACGGTTTAACTTGTATCTTCTGTTAAAGCGTGTTGAGGCAATATGATGTTAGTGAAATATTCAAAGCTAAGGCTGCACAGTGTTATGGTTGGCAGCACCAATACCCTACATCAGGGGTATTCAACTAAAATACAACGAGGTCCAGTTAGAGAAAATGTCCCCATGCAAAGGTCCGGAACTTCAAAATGTCTAACTTGCTTTATGAATTAGTGTGATATATATTGAAGTAGCCTGCAGCTTTATCAACATCTGCATGTAATCAACAGCTGACTGCCAATCAAATAAAGAAAGTACAATTCGAAAACAACAATATTTATTGTCAATTAACATTGAACTATACAGATATACAGTAAATACTGTGGATATGTGTAATATTCCTCTCGGACTGCATTTAAAAATATAATAGAGAAAATAAATAAAATAGGTTTTGAAAATATGTGCAGCTTGAGTTTCCCTTTTTCTTTGATCATGACTTAACAGTTTCAGACGATTATAGAACAATATCAGTCTTTACACATCATAACAATTGAACAGTTTAAAAGTTTCTCTTTCTTTCCCTCTTATATTGCAGTCCCTCACTCACTTTTTTTTATTCAGTGCAAAAATTGAGCTGGAGCTTGTCCTGCCAGGAGTTAAAATCTGGGCTGAAATGGTGTCAGGGCCATTCTCACACACACATGCAGGTGCTCATTGGTTAGCCTCGGTTAGCCTGCCCTGGAACGATATTTATCTTTTGTGACCTCAGTTCTGACTTGAGAGGGAATGTTTGGTCAAACACTTTGTGTTTTGTCTCATAGTGGCGTTTTGGCACTTTTAATGAGCGCCACGGTCTCTGAACAAATGAGACACACTGGTTCTGTGCTCCCAATGGGCAGGATGAACATGAATGAGTCCACTCAGGGTTCACTGCCACTTTCCTCTTCTTGGAGAGCGCCATGTGTCATTATTTGTCTCTCCCTGTCTGCCGCTAACACGCCTGTTCACTCTCCTCTCCGCTTGTCTCCCTGTATCGCTAATTATTCTCTTCACTCACTTTCCTCTCCACTTCTCTCTGCCGTGCTCTCGTCTCTTTTTCTGTGTTTCTCTCCCTGTATCGCTCACTCGTCTCTTTCGCCCCCTGTCGGCGGCGGTTAAAGTAGAATCGCCTCGTCAAAATTGAAAACCCCTATTAATGTATAGGTCCGTGTCCGTATAGGTCGGCATCTGGGTCCGGATCCGGACCGCGGTTCTGTTGCCGACCCCTGCCCTATATGAATACATATTGTAGTTGTCTTCATGCATCATTATCTACACTGACAGTGACGCTGGTATCTTTTTCACTTTGTGTGTCTGTGTCTCTCTGTGCAATAGCATCACAACTGTGAAGGATGCAGTCATCTTGCAGATACACGCTTAATGTCCCTTGGCCAATTTGGTGTTGTGTATCGAGAAGTGCCATCACGACATGGTTTCTAGTGTTATATACTGTATATCTCCCCATCTAAGGTGTATCCAGGTATGTTTGACAGTTTTGGGATCAGGGATCGTGGGGCCTCCAGTCTATCAAAACCTTTTTTAGTTCCACACTTTTTCCCAAACCATGTGCTGCCAGTGTTTGAACATAGTTTACAATCGCTGTACTCGCTGCTGGAGGATATGATCTTATATTTTTTGATAATTCTTTCAATAAATATATGAATGATACGTTCTTTGGCAACAACATTCAGCCTGTAAATACTATCGTGACACATTTGACCATATATTGAATACCAACATAACACTTGACACATGGTGACCATGAAACCCTTAATCCGGGCTGATTCTCACTCAAAAGCTTGTGATAATTGCATACTATATACTTTTTGGATGAAGGCTTGGTTTGCTTCATCAGTATATTATTGCTGCCAGCCGCTGTTCATTTCTCAGCTTCTGGCACGGCAATCCTGGCCAAACTGTCATCCTGCTTAGTCAAAGACAGACAAGGAAAGCAGGCTGACTCTCCCTTTAGAGAGGCTTTTAAATACTGCTTCCTGCACTGCTTCATCTTAGCAGGAGTCCACAACCCAGAGGAAATCTCACTGGAAACTGTCTTCTTAAAGAGACGTTTAGAAAGTCAAGGGATTTGTCAGAGAGTATCCTCTTCCATAATGAATGTTAATCATATTTAGATTAATTTGCCTTGTTATTTAGCCTTTAATGCAAATCTCCTGTCACCAAGCACCATCTTTGAAAGCAGAGGGATGTTACAAGCCCTCATGCCCTGCTGGGATTAGGATGAACAGCTGTTTGTAAATGAGAGAGATAGCAAATGAAGCTGTTGGTCCATGACATCATGCATCAGGAAGGTGATACTGACTAGCCTGGACCTACCCGTATCCCAACAGTCTGAGCGCCACACCTCCGCCTGCTGCCTGTAAACAGAGGCTGACTGGCTCTTGATACATCAGTCCAGGAATGCTCGGAATCGGTTTAATAATCCAAACAGCTGAGAGTGAACCTGCTGAATGAAGAATGAACCTGTCCTTCTTACAGTACATTTTTACTCCATTATTTCACCTAATAAGTGATAGGTTTTTATCACCACACTGCCACTGATTTTGACACAACGGCCCAGCCAAGATGAGGGTATTCGTGACTGTACACTTTCCCTCGAGATTCTTCCCGTATCTCGTCATGCAGAGAGATTTTCACACCTTTCTGCTTAGCCGTATCAGATGGCATACCGGATGCATGCGCCTCGACCAGGGCGCAGTTATGCTTGGATATTCTGGAGGTCAGGTTGTTATCTGAAATGCCCCTACACAACCCATCTCAAACATCCACAAACAACTTCCTAATGCAGCAACAGGAATTTATTGACGCTATGTTTTTATCTGATATGTTTTTAGGGTTACCAAAAAGTTGACTCCCCTCTTAATTTCGTCATGATTGTTCATCATTATCAAATTCTCCCCTCATTCTGGTTGAAGTCATGGAGGTAGACAATCATTAGAGGTGATCTCTTATCTTAGATGGTGCTGAAATCTCTTTGACATTACAATGAAATGCAGCAAAGGGCCACAGCTGGATTGGAACCGGGGCCACTGTGGTAATTCAAATTTAGTACAGGTGACCTACTGGGGCTCCCCACCAAAACAACTTTTTAAATGGGCCCGATTATGCTCATTTCCACCCTCTGTCTGAAACCAGTGCCCAGTCTGCTCTGATGGTTAGCAGGCTGACTCTTTAGTGAAAAGAGCCCAATGTAGGTGTTACCGGCCCCACCGGAGTGTGTGGGGAAGAAACTTTCGGATTAGATCCTTTGCAGACCGTTTACATCCACAAAAACCTATAACACACTACAAGAAAAGGGAAAACCCCAAAAAGAAGAATAGGGCCTCTTTAAATCAAATGTTTAATTTTTAAGTTGACCTTGGAAGTTTTGAAAAAATAACAATAATTCGATTTTTTACAATATCAATTCCTCTTGTGGATCCGAATCTATGTCAGTTACTGATAAATTGCTGTGAAAAAGAAGTACATGTATACAGGTTTATTAGCGCCACGCTATTGAGTGTGTTTTTAGCTTTGCCATGGCTCCGGTCCCAAACAAACAAAAAAGGATTCAGCGTGCGCATGGCGTTATGTCATTGTGCATCATAAGATTACTAGATAGTCAAAGAGGCATGCAATTGCAACAACAGCAATCCATTTCTCAACGGGAACCATTTCTTTATTTCCATATCCATTTTACAGTTATATGACAAGGATTTATAAAACCTCCACAGATTGGCATAACTTAGGACTCTTATTTAACTAACTCATGAGCATCCTTACCTGCGAGGTGTGCATGGGCCAGCTGTCAGTGTTTCAGGGAGTGCTTCTTTGGGCATACATAATTGTAGTCCTTGTTTTACAACACTTAAGAGTCACTTAGTCACTTGCTAAGGATTGCTCTTATCTTCACAAGCCAGTAAAATAAGTTACAAGTACTTTTAGTAAGACTGTTTTGAGTGTCTTTTTGCAGTGCAACCACTTCTTAAGTTTGACACTTGATAGAACACATGTCTGGCACGCATTCATTGTATTTATAAGTAGTATTACCTTTACATACCTTTTTAATTCCAGCAATTACGCATGAGTCAAGCTGCTGTTATATCAGATGGGATTATGCCCCAGGGACACACGGAACAGAACGCGGGGCGACATGTTGAAACAGATCAAATGTATGAATGTTTTCGATGTTACAGTTGCACTTTTTTTTTTTTTAACTGACTGAGCGACACTGTTTATTGGCTCTAACATGATCAGCAAAATCCTCTCTAAGCCCCTTCCCCTCAGCTCCGCACGCTCATCAAACTTCACACAAATATGTTATGAATATGATCTTCTAACTGCTTTCCCCAACATGGCAGCATGTAAGGAATGCTGCTTAATGTCACCGGCTGTCAGTCTGACTTAACGCGAGCCGCTCTGTAACACAGCCAATATGTTAAACCCTGTGATGTCATGGCGTGAGAGTTTGGGGAAAGTGAAATTGCCGGCACGCGATGTTATTAATAGTGCAATGTGCGTGTGCAGAAAAAAAGGAGCAGACCTGGATCAGCTTTGTCTAATCAGAGCTCCCACAGGTGTTTTATTAGAGCTGCATATGTGTGTAGAGATCAATGTGTGTATGTGAAACGCATGAAGGACTCGTCTCTTGTTGGTGTAAGTGGGTATTAGGTTTTTTTATTTAACAGTTTTGCTTATTTTCTGATTTGGTTTCTTGTTGTGTCAAAAATGGGTAGTTTAAAAGTTCCAAACTCTAATCTATTTCCAATTTAAAGGAGCCCTATTCTGCTCATTTTTAGGTTCATATCAGTATGTAGTGTCTCTACTGGGACATGTCTCCAGGATTTAATGTTCAAAAAGCTCTTTATTCTTCTGCAAAGTCCACCTTTTTTATGCTTTAAAAATCCAATAATTTGTTTTTTTTGCAGCAGCATAAGGACAGTAAACAGTACAGGTAAATAGAGCATG
>NW_011346545.1:0-2669 GCF_000735185.1 Notothenia coriiceps | reverse complement strand
ACTCTGAGACGATGGAACAGGAAGTGGTGAAATGCTGACTCACTTCTGGGTTTTAGGACTCGTTCCTGCACCACTCTATAAGTTGGCGTGTGTCACTTATTATCTCAGACCTGTGTCTTCTTGTGAAAACTTGCGTCATAAGTAGAACAGAAGTGCTCAGAAGTGCCAAAGTAATCGAAAGACTGCTGGGATCTTTCTGGTGTTTTCTGTTTACTACTGAAATACATTTCAAATGAGACAAAGTGTGTTTACTTGTGATGGTAGATATCCGGGTCTCGGCTTATGTGGTTCTGGAAGCCTATGTACAGATCATCCCATAGACGGCCGTGCAGCACTGTAGATCTCATCACGCTGATCCGGTTTTTGATCTTTAGGGATGAAACCAAGAAAACATTGAAGCTGCATGAACGAAACAGGAACTCTGATGAGTAAAATAATGCACCTCACAAGAGTCTACGACAGACCGTTCATGGGTTGCAGAGGTGGGACGTAACGAAGTACATTCACTCAAGTACAATTGTGTCATACTTGTACTTTACTTGAGTATTTCCACTTAATGCTACTTTATACTTTTATTCCCCTTTCATTTTGGAACATTAAGTGTCCTTTTTACTCCACTACATTTACTAACAATAATAGTTCCCAGCCACTGTTTACATATAAAATACATAATGTTTTTATATGATATCCTGCAGTACGTTACTACAGATTTATTACAAAACAAACTTAAATTGTCTTAATAATGTCCTACATGTATTTGTAAGCAATAAAAAGAACGAATCACTTAAAGGTGGGGTAGGTAATTCACTTCAGAAACACTTTTTGTTATTCCATGGAATGCTCTTAACATCCCGATAGAAATGAATATATTAAATGCTTTGACAATAAATACATAAAAAAAATGTCATCTGTGGAAGCCGTGGCGCTGTAAAAAGCACGACCAATCATCTGAGCCGGCCCGGCTAAAATAACTGGATGGCCTACCTGCCTGTCAGCCTTCCATCTGTGCACAAACTTATCTCGTGCCCTCATTGGTCATGTGCGCGTTCGTGTGTGTTGGAGGAGGGGCTCTGTAAGGAAGTCTGAAGGAAGGGGCAGATTTTTTTTTCGGGTGCGTAGTTTCAAATTCTAGCGCACTCGAGCTGGTTTCTCCATTCTTACCTACCCTACATTTAATATTCCATAAAAATATAATACTTGCCGATTTCTTTGTAAATGACTTAAGATGATTTTTTGTGTATTAGAGTTTAAATATTTCCTATGTCTCACCTCAATGTAGAAGTGCTCTCTGCCAGGCCTGGCGGTGGGAAAGGACAGATCCAAAAAGTCCACCAAGTAGTCGTAGCCACCAGCATGGGGTTCAAAGTCGTCCTTTGTCTCGATCACCTTATATATTTGTGTGTAAAAATGTGCTCTGGATCAAAAACACATCAACAAGCAACAGCAAGAAAGGACAAGAGGGCTAGCTAGTTTCTGTTGAGCTGGTTATTAGCCATGCTAAAGGCATCTCGTTAAAATATAATATAATAAATTATCTCAGGCATCATTTAAGATTGCCAGCAAATCATTAACCCACCTTTCAACACGTGTTTCCAAATATGCTGCACATTTAAATGTAATTGTTGTTTACTGGTAATAAGCAAATGTTAGCATGCTCAACTGCTAAGCTAAGATGGTGAACATGATTACTTTACAAGGCTCAGGAAGGTTTTGCAAAAGTATCTGCGATTCTACCAAAGAACAGAAAGAGGGTCTTCTATGTCAAGTTTATATTTACCCGCATGACAAGGTTGTAGTTTTTAAAGCCTGCCCAGGAGTAATAGAATTGGATCCAGCTTTTATGTTTGAATATCTCAGAGCCGATGGCGCCGTTTAGTTCATTCAAATACAAGTCGAAATCCCATTTGTCCTTGTAGATTTGTGCATTAGCCGGGGGATCAGTGATGGCCGCTCTGTGTTTGGTTGTGTAATGAAAGAAATAAACACATACAAAGAAGGTGAACTTATGATGGGTCTCCATGTGTGTAGTTTAAATTATCATATTAATCAGCACAATCTTCATTTAGCCTATTTTGTAATCTGGGCACGATTCCTATTCTGTTCTCAAAAGTACTTTTTCTAAATAATGCTTTTAGTTCAGACAGGGGTAGACAAAAGCCTTTTTAACAGTGACTGGCAAATGTACGTTTTTGTGAGTTAGAAGAAACAACTGTGACTGGCAAATGTTCTAAACCATAGTTAGCTAGCTTTTAATGCTAACTGCTAATGTCAAGTCTAAAAAATGTACCAAGAAAAGGACAGCCGTAGCTAGCTAGCTTACTAACTCTGTAAGATTGTTTGAAAGTGCCGTCAGAGAATCGTTTAAAATCAAGAACCATGTAAATAGGTTTTGCTTGTGGAATTAATGACAACATCCATAATGTTATGCTAAAAGACAAAGCCTAAATGCCTAAAAACAAGGATAGCCGTAGCTAACTAGCTTATTAATGCTAACTCTGTAAGATTGTTTGAAAGTGCTGTAAGACATTCATTTAAAAACAAGAATTATGTTAAGATAATAATAATAATAATAAATTATATTTCTATAGCGCTTTTCTTGAACCCAAAGACGCTTTACATTTGGGAGGGAGGGTAGACAAAAAATAAATAAATAAAAATACAAAACAGGA
>NW_011346544.1:0-3640 GCF_000735185.1 Notothenia coriiceps | reverse complement strand
TCGAGGCTTGTATCGTTTTGGGACAGTGACGTCATCAATGACAAACGAAACCTCGCTGCCTGTCGATACCACGTGACTGCTTCAGGAAGCGATTCAGTTCGTTTGAACCATGGTTGAACCACAACGCTCATAATACCCATGGAGGTATAATAAGAACGATATTACCCCTCCTGTACCCGGGTCCGCTGGTGACACGATGGAATTAAAAGAGCTCAGAACCTCACTTATATAGAGGTCGGAACATGTCATAAGTATAAATAGATACAAGCATAAATAAATGTAGGAATAAAAACATGACTGAATAAATACAGGAATAAATATGTTACAGTGTTTTCAAGGAGATTCACTGGTGTGCTGTGGCTCAGCTGGAAAGCAGTTGACTCACGACCGCAGGGTCCCTGGTTCAACGACTCGTCAATACGTATTTTTTGTTGTTTATAAAAGCTACCGGTAAATGAGATAATGTAGTTAATACATGTATTCTTTTATATGGTTTGGCCTTTCTCAGGCTACAACATGGTTAAGTTTATGAATATTAGTAAGGAATACAAATCCCTCTTTGCAATGTTTACCAGCCTCCTTAGGCTTTTCAATCACAATAAACTGGAATAAAAACAATATTGTTAACATGAAAATATGATTTTATGTTCGTTGTTTAGTTATTCTAAGGCTTTACTCATTGGGAACTCGGTATGAGATAGAGCACACTGTTGAGATGTCCAATCTCTGCCTGTTTTACACACTTTGACCAACAGGGGGTTTGTGTTCAAATGAAGCCCATGATGAAGCCTCATGAGATGAACCCTTTTGCGAACCAATTGGCTGGAAAGCTTCAAAGCTTCATAAGGCTTCATCTCGCCATGACTGTTAGTCTCTCTCTGTGTGTGTGTGTGTGTGTGTGTGTGTGTGTGTGTGTGTGTGTGTGTGTGTGTGTGTGTGTGTGTGTGTGTGTGTGTGTGTGTCTGTCTGTCTGTCTGTCCGGCTGAGCCTGGCTGACCTACTTTTGGATTCCCCCCTCTACACCTCTCCAGCTGCTGCTCATTTCACTGATTGCCACTAGGCCCACTACCCACCTGCACCTGTATAAAACCCCGGTCATCACCTCCAGTCTTCGCCAGTTCGTCAGATATCCACGTGTGGAAGAAGTATGTAGAATCCTGTTTGTGTCCTCCCTGAATCACCACGAAACTTTATTCAGATACTTTCACATATGTTGCCCAAACACTGCACTGAATGCAATTTGGATATTGCACTTGTCCATGGACCATGTTACTATTTCGAAAAAAAAATGTTTATAAATTGTACATGAGTTGGCGTGGTTCTCATTGCAATGGTAGCATTTCCGAGCGCCTATGAAAGCAGCATTAGCTCCACCAAACTGTTGCAGAAGAAACGCCCCCCTCCTCCCTCTCTCTCTCTCTCTCTCCCTCCCTCTCTCTGCCTGTATTTCAACTGCAGCTTAGCCTCAGCTCTCACTCAGCTTTCTGCAAACACACAGCATTAACTCTGACATTAACTGACCCTAAACATGGCTGCTGCTAACCGGGTGATCGTTTATGGAGGAAGAGGAGCGCTGGGCTCCAAGTGTGTGCTGCATTTTAAATCCAAAGGATGGGTGAGTAATAGCACGAATATCCTAGCTTAGCTGCTAACACACTGCAAAAATGATAAGCTAAGTGTGTTTCTATGTTTTTTATGAATGCATAGTGGGTTACTTCCATCGATATGGTTGCAAACGAGGAGGCAAACGACAACGTGATTGTGAAGTCGAGTGAATCTTTCAACGAGCAGGCAGGACAGGTGAGTTTTATAATGATATAACAATATTTGTTTTTGTTTAATGTTAAACTGATGGGCTAAGATGTAGTAGTAGACATGTTACAACCTGCAGCTAAAGTCTAATGGTTGTTATGAATGTTGTAGCTTATAAATATTTTTTTAATTGCTTTTTTCTGCATTCAGTTTCACTGTGTGTGCCAATGCTGCGTTCAGATCAAACTGAAAAAACAAGTAGGAAATGTGAATGTTGTTATAATTTTGTTGTGTTTCTCACCGACTTCGATAGCTTTGCTGCTCTGTTTAATGCTACTGAAGCATTAATCCAAGCATTTCGTTTTAAGATATACTTTTTAATTGAATACAACTTGAACTATTTAATGTATTTGCAGCGGTTTGACAGGAGTAGTCCATACATCTTTTTTCTATGCTTTTTATCTGGTTAATGCTGTTCTGATACTGTTCACGCCAACACAAATATAAAATACAAAAAATGATTAACACATTGTATTGATACATTATGAAGTGAATAATATAGTGGCAAGTTTTACTTCTTTTCTTTTTAAATAATGTCTATCATTTATATCTCTCTTAAAACAAGGACAACAGAGAGAAAAACTATTTCAGTCAAAATGAAGGATCGGTCACATTGACATCCAGCACAATTGTTTCCTCTATACTTTAAAGTTTCCCTTAATTACTGATTAGTTCTGTCTAGGTCAGATCCTTGTACATTATTGCAGGAATAATTTAGCCAGGTTACATGAATTTTTTTAATTAGTTTGCATATCTCATGTAGTTTTCTTTGCCACAAGACCTTTTTTTAATGGATTGTATTCCATTTATTTATTAATGTGTTGCTGATTTTGTTTGTTGTTCTGAATACAGTGTACAATGTGTATTAAATATTTCCAGCTGGTGTATGAGCTGAGAGGTACTGGTTGTCTTTTAAATGCCATTCACTCCTTGCTCCATAAATAAGCAATTCTTGGTTATCTCTCGTTTTGTCCAATAGGTGACGGCAGATGTGGCGCAGTTGCTAGGGGAACTGAAAGTGGACGCCATCTTGTGTGTGGCCGGAGGCTGGGCGGGAGGAAGCTGTAGCTCCAAAGGTCAGAGTTTAACCTTTTTGTTTGCTGTAAAATTAATCATCAGCCAAGTTTGTAATAACTTTACAAATGTAATACATGCATATCAACGCTAGAAACATATATGTAGAATACTTGATATATAGAAAAGTGAGACTACACTATAATAGACCAACCCACTAAAAAAATATATTACCAAAGGATACTATTTGCATCAGCCAATGAGATATAACGTGTTCATATGCGCCTTTTAGGTGCTGGTATTCAGATTGTGTTACTGATGGACAGAACCAGTAACAGACTATACATCTTATTTTTTACTGACAGACATGAAAGTGTTATTGATCTTTTTAGGTAACTCTCATATTTCACAGCGTTTACCCAAAGTTGAACTAGATAAGATAATACATATGGAACTAGTGTGTTGGAAGAACTATAAGATGCCAGCTAATTAATATGAGGCTGTGCTTTTTAATGTTTGTTTCCCCACCTATCTTATAGATTTATACAAAAACACTGATCTGATGTGGAAACAGAGTGTGTGGACCTCCACTATCTCCAGCCACCTTGCCACTCTGCACCTCAAACCGAGTGGACTATTGACTTTGTCCGGGGCTAAAGCAGCCATGTCAGGCACTGGAGGTAACACACACACACACACACACACACACACACACACACACTCACATTAGTTGTTTACCTTTCTCATCATGATGACCTGGTTTGGCCACGGGTCACGTCAGGGTTTGCAGACAGACTTTGATGTATTGGAGACT
>NW_011346543.1:0-3441 GCF_000735185.1 Notothenia coriiceps | reverse complement strand
ACCCGACATGAAACAGGTGACCTAGATACACAAACCACGATCAAGTGCTCAAGAAATACAAATAAAAGTGACATAAACAAATAATAATAATACAAATAATGAACTCAGGCTAAGTAGCATGTGTCACCTGCAATACCTTTATTCGTCCCAGAGGGGAGATGTACAAGAAGGGGTTAGACGAGAGTGGAGGACAGTGTAGTGAAAGATAATACACATATCTGCTCTAACCATAAATATGTTAGTGATTTATTTTTGCTTTATTATAAGCCTTAATATTATTTTACAATTGTTTTTATTGGATTTATTCATTCATCATTTTTTTATTTATACGTACATGTTTTCTTTTGTTCATGGAAACATACTTTTGGATTTAAAGCATTCAATAAGGCCTGTTTCTTTGTCTTGTTTTATTTAAAGGATTAGAGCTACTTTGATCAAAGCAGATGTGTTGACAAACTAAGTCAATCAATTAAAAGTATATTTAAAAAGTGTTTCTGTTGTCCTGCTGACGAACACACCAACAAACCAAACAGAGAATGTTATCTCTTATTTTGTCGCCATTTCACCTTTGTAATAAATTAGATGGAGATATTTTAAAGGGGGACATTGTGGACGACAAGAGGCAAAGTCACAGGTTGGATTTGAACCCCGCTCCAATGCAGTAACAACTCAACTCAGAGCATATCCTGAGCCTCTTTTGAGCAACAAAAAAGTGAGGTTTCATCTGATTGTCTCTCCTCACGGTTGATTGCACTTATCGTAAGTCCCTTTGTTTAACAGCCTGAGCTAAATTAAATGTAAGAGTGACGTAACGTGTAAATCCTCCTCACCCATACTTGCCAACCTTGGGACCTCAGAAATAGGGAGCATTTCAAAACCACCGCGTGGGGAGGGGGTGCTACTGGTTCGCAGGAGCTGTATTAGATTAACATTAACATGCTTATTGTAGTTGTAAGTGCACTGTCTTGATGGAGCATATGTGTGGGCTGGACCTGTATTATAGGAAAGGAGTGAGCAGAGGGTAGAGTTGTTGATTATTGTTCTGTTTTCTGTGACTATCTGCCTCACCCTCTCAGAATTTCAGTTGCACGCGCTACTAAAGAGACGCGCTACCATGGAAACCAAACAATGGTGTAGCTGTATTAAAGTCCGAGTGGAAACAGTCCTGAGTAAATCGGATTTAGTCAGAAATCGGGAGAAATGCGGGAGAAATATGACCCCGGGAGGAAACCGGGAGAGGGCAATGAAATCGGGAGTCTCTCGCGAAAATCGGGAGGGTTGGCAAGTATGTCCTCACCCCGATAGCGTTGATGTCGCTCTCATGGCCTCCGAAGGTCTGTCTGCACTCGGCCTCTCTGATGTCCCACAGTTTGGCCGTGAAGTCGCACGCTCCTGAGATGAAGAACTTGAAGTCTGGAGACACGCCCAGAGACATGGCGTCGCCCTGATGTCCCGCGAACACCGTCTTCTGGGTCCCTGTCTCGATGTCCCACAGTACGCTGCAAGGAGACGCTCAAAGGTTACTCTTATGTTTTGATGAGAGAGAGAAAGCTTCCGGTGGTTACAGCAGCTCCTAATCACCACTGAGTAGTTTCCTTATATTGACTTTATTTAACGTACTTTGGTCCTATTTATTGTATATACCTTTCTCTTTAACTTATATAATGTTGTAAGCATGCTTCTTAGGTAACATCGAGCTGTCTTTGGCTCTTTTCTGCTGTATCAATGCACATGTCCCCTCTGCGGGACTGATACCGGTATTCTGATTCTGAGATAAGTTGCAGCATGTATTTTGTTTGGTTACTAAAACTATAAGGCTGACACCATATAGAACGTTTCTTTACTAGATTATAAAAAAAACGCTTATTTGTCAGTTGTTGTAAAACTATTCCACCATATTTTGTATTTGTATTTCTTATGTCTTAAGAGCATTGTATGTTGTACTGTTTGGAGGCGCTCCAGACTTGCATTTAGATCAAATTATATATACTTTTATGTATCCAAAATTGTTCACATAGCAGTTAAAAATATAGAAAGAATTACATAAAAACATTAATAATAAATATATACAAATCAACAGTAGAATAGATATATATATATTCAATTAAATGTTTATTGTATCGTACCTATTTTAAATCAATGTTTAGACTGATTGAATGTGTTTGGATTATTACTAGTCAAAAGGTAAATCAGTTTTAAGGTATTTGTTTTTTCTTTTAGCTTGAAATGTGTCTATATAACACTAAACTCTCTCCAATTCTAGATGTGTTAATGTGTTAATATACATATACACATTTTAGTGTGTGGGCCCCTTTTAATAAGCTTTGGATAGTTTATCAGGGGGTCATGTTTAGATATCTCCATTACGTCTTATTTAACTGTTTGTGACCCAAAGAAATGCACAAATAAATCACAAAAATGATATTGCTTCGTTTTTAGTAGAATTCAACATTTAAAACACAAGTGTAGGGAGGTGGAAAGAATAGAGACTGAACTGAGGAAAAACAATTACACTAATGGATAGTGAGATTTAAAAGGCCCTGGATTAATCACACAATATTATTATTATACGTGCAATATTTTTATTAAATCAACATGGGAGCATAACGTCAACCCTTTTTAAATCCTCCTCACCAGGTGCAGTCTCCAGAGCTGGTGATGATCTCCGTGTCGCTCAGGAAGCGACAGCAGGACAGGTAACCTGGGGAAACAACATGTGTTTTTATTTTGTATTTATTGACCTGGTTTGTTGATAAATGTACTTTGCTGAAAACACAAATCTAACTTCTTTACGCACCATATTTTATTCCTTAAATCCTAAAACATTTGGATTTTTTTTTTAACGTGAATGGAACACAGTAAGGAGAAAAAAATAAGAAAAACAAAAACATATAACCTACATAAGTACTATTATATATAAAATAAATCCCTCCTCACTCACTAGGGCAGGGGGGTCAAACTCAAATACACAGTGGGCCAAAATTAAAAAATGGGTACTAGTCGAGGGCCGGACTGGTTCAATGTTTAAAGCAAAACTTATTGAAATGAACTTATTGCACATATTAAACCTGGAACTAACAAAGCTTAAATTATTGCCTATAAAAACAACATTAAACATTAAATAATCAGCTGCATTCATTTCTTATGGCTCTATCTGCAGAGTCATTTCTTATGATTACATTTTCCCACAGGCCAACAACAGCTTCAAAAAACTATTTCCCTCAAAGAACAAACCAAACATGCCCTGTTGCCTCAAGAGAGAAAGTGCAGAAGGAAACATCCATTAAACTCAGTGTGCTGCTCTGTGATGCTAGTTCAAGCAGATACTTGGCATCTCATCTTGGGGGCAAGTTCATCAATGTTTGGGCTCAGGCTCTGAGCTGAGGAGACCCTCAGGATTGAGTGAAGGTGTGCGTGCAATATACCGGCGGGCCAGATCTA
>NW_011346542.1:0-2659 GCF_000735185.1 Notothenia coriiceps | reverse complement strand
AAACCATCAACCAGTTGCATAGGATTAAAAAATGTCAACACTCACTCACCCCGTCTTAAACATTCCCAAAGAAGTGCCTCTGTCTCTCGTTGTGCTGGATGAAGTCACTGGCGACGAGTAAACCCAAAATAGTCCCAAACAGGCGCAGAGTCATTTTTCTTTTTTACTAGTTGTCCGAGTTCGGGGCCGGCAAATGCTGCCGCCATCTTGCTCAGCTCAGCTCTGTGCTGAGCTCTGAGAGCGGGAAAGACGGACTGCCCTCCCATGCCCTCTGCTGGCGCGTGGTGTGCATTACAACGAATGTCGTCCCTGTCAAAACTCTGTCAGTGTAATAGAATGAAACGCATCTGTGATTTGGCGCACAGTCTGTGACGTCACGGTATTGAAAATCATACCGACGGGATTTCGAAATACCCTGGTATACCGTAATACCGTCATACCGCCCAAGCCTAACTCCGAGACCACCTATTTTAGCGGACCAGAGTCCGGTTGTTTAGTTCACTTAAGAGGTCTCGGATTGTGTTCACACTGACCCAAATGAACCGCACCAAGCGGCTAAACGCACCAGGGTTCGGTTCAACCGGACTATACAAGGCAGGTGTAAACGCACCTTTATTGCAATCATCATCATCATAACATATTTGATGTGATTAATTGTGGAAACATTGACTGATTATTATAGGCTATATCATGATCATAGAGATGGTCAGGTCATAACAATATAATCCTAAGGCGTCTTTTAAAGGAGTGATCTTTCGTCCTTATATGCAGTGTGAGACAGCTGAAGGAGACGCGCCACCTGTTACTGATTTATACTTTTGATATGCTCTCTATGAAAGCTCTTACAATGCACTATTCTACAGAACTGTGTGAGCATTAAAGCAAGATGGGTTGGAAGTCACTGATACACAATGAAACCCTTAAACAGTGTTCTATCATTTGTATTAAAAGTTAATTTAAGCCCTGTCACTAATTCACCAGAACTTACTATGGTATGATCTTGCTTGAAGTGAATATATCTGCACTTTCCTTGTTGTTTGGAGTTTGAATCTCTATGGTTTCTGCACTTGTTGTAACTAAGTCTCTTTGATAAAAGCGTAAGCCAAATGAAATGTCATTTCATATTGTGGGCTAATATTCAGCTAATGAGTTGGAGGCAATAGTAAGGTTCATGAATGACCCAGTGTATAACAAACACAAAATTGTCTGGAAGAAACAAAGAAGTGAAATGACTTCTCACACTAGTACATTAAATCATGTAATTACAACGATAAAACAATAATAGCTTTATTCGTCACAGAGAGCCCCTGAGTCAACTGGACATTTATCTCAACTGAAAAATAAATAATTTCCAAAACTAGTAATACAGATCCGACCATATCCCTTCCCATTGTAGAACGGAATAAATGTTTATTCATATCAGAGTGTTTGTTGGGCAAAAATCACAATCACACCTCCCTACCTCATTATAGAACTAGCAGGAAAAAAACAAACATTGGGAACTAGATAAGGGCCATTGCTGCCACAATTAAAAACATAGACAAAAACAAATACAAACCAAAAGAAGAATTTGCCTGTAAGAAAAAGACATGCCATTGAGTGTGCTGTTGTTAAATGGATATGTGTGCGTTCATCGAGCAGTAATGATGTTTCTCTGCAGCTGTGGGGGGGTCACTTTAAATTAATCAGCCATCCTCACTACCTCACTCCTGTTGCTTACTCAACCTGAGTCACACTGTGTGTGTGTGTGTGTGTGTGTGTGTGTGTGTGTGTGTGTGTGTGTGTGTGTGTGTGTGTGTGTGTGTGTGTGTGTGTGTGTGTGTGTGTGTGTGTGTGTGTGTGTGTGTGTGTGTGTGTGTGTGTGTGTGTGTGTCGGTTAGCCTGCCTATCTGACAATAGGAGCCTGAGGCCAATCAGCCTCCTTGCCTACACAGAAACAAACCTCAGAACGCCACCCATTCATCCATGTATGCTCAGAAGAGGCTAACAATACACACGCGCTCACACACACACACACACACACACACACACACACACACACACACACACACACACACACACACACACACACACACACACACAAACACACACACACGTCACATTCATTTGGGCCATGAGTAACTCTGGGGGCAGACCTTTCTTACCTGAGGGGGTCTGCTGTTGCCTGTTAATGGGGATGACCCGAGAACATCAAGGTCCACCACACACACTCACACACACATTTACACACTTGCCCCATTACTCACAGTTTGCCAGAGGAATCAGCCCCCCCCCACTGAGTTGACTCACAGCCCCAGTATATCGAACTCATACATACAGACTCTCACACCTTCATCAACTACTTCTAAGAGTTGACCTTTGACCTTGCCCTCAGGCATTCCTTGACAATGAATACCTCTCTCTCGGCGCTGCAACAGTCTTTCTAGCTTAGTTAGGTTCCTAACTGAATTAAATGAGCCGTAAGTAGTAGATGGGGCTGGTGGGACTCTCTAGGGCAGGGCCGGCAACCCTAGCACGCGGTACCGTAACCAGTGGCACAATAGGAATAAGTGGAATAAGTGTGCAAAATATTTAAATTGTATTTTCGGATCCTGAACGAGACCGCCGCCAGAGCGCGTCTCCCCGTTACCTGCAGAAGGAAGCCATGCACGCAATGCAG
>NW_011346541.1:0-2899 GCF_000735185.1 Notothenia coriiceps | reverse complement strand
GTGACGATTCTAGCTAAAATTGAGCATAACTAAAGAATGCTAGCAACTACATCGCTAGCATACACGTTTTTGAAGAGGTTTACATACGTAAAAACATAATACTTTGCATTAAACCCTGAAAAAGTTTACTTAATTGAAGATAATATGTGTTCGGTAGAGACAATTCTTAAGGTTACACGCTGATTTTCAGATTTTGGAACAGATTGATATCAAAAGTATGGGATATAGCTACTTGCCATTCAGTCCATGAGGGACAGGGATGCAGTGTCACTGCCTTATCAAAAATGCAGGGGTGTGGCTAAAAACCAGGCTCAGCCATTGGACTAAAACCCCTTGTGTTTCGGTAGTGACATGAAAACTGGGGACATGATTTTTTGAGCATAGTTTTTTTATAAAAAAATTAAACCCACAATAAATCTAAATATTCCAACTTCTGTTTGAATGTAATCATAAAGATCTTCTAAATACACCATTCAACAAAATAAAATAAAATGTTTTAAGTGTTATTTACAGAAATTGAAATGTAGATGTCAGGGTTGGGGACAGCTACTTCCCAATAGAAAAATACCCTATAAATGATGTTTTTGTATATATTAAGCTCATCACTATATCATGTAATGCCTTGTGTTTAAATAGACCATAATAGTAAATATCTATGTCTGAATTGAATAATTTTTTTGTTAAATAGTTGTTCTTGTTGTTAGACCGTACTTTGTACTAATTCGGTAGAAGGCCCCATACAGTACACTTCATTATTGTAGCCATCCCTACGGGAACAATTTGGGGTTCAGTACCTTGCCCAAGGACCCTTCGACATGTTGACTGCAGGGGGTGGGATCAAACTGCTCTCCCCTGAATTGCAACTCAGACTTCTAACCCTAACTCTCTTTAATCTTTTAACTCTCCACTTTCACTTTGTTTGTCCTCCAGCCTCTTCCAGAGACAGAGTTCAACAGCAGTCCCGAGACTGTGGGATACCGGTTGCGTGTGTGGAGGACTGACGGCCAGGGGGAGGACAGGACAGAGGATGTGGAGAGAGAAGGGGGGACCAGTGAGACCACCGTAGAGGGCCTCAACCCCTTCACTCAGTACCAGGTTCAGATACAGGCCTACAACTCCATAGGATCCGGACCATGGAGCCACACTGTCGCTGCACTGACTGCAGAGTCTGGTGAGCACACAGACCTCATTCACTCCTGTTTCCTGTTCCCAGAAACCCAACAGATCTATCCAATATCGTATTACCAGCGTAGAAGATGGGTGAGGATTAATCCTGCCAACTCTCTCTGCTCGTTATACTCTCCCTATATTTCAGTGAGGGGAAGATTGACAAAGAGAAGGGGGGGGAAAGGATTGAGATCAAATCAAAGATTGGTTCAGAGTGACGTTGTACTTTGCTGTGTGTAAGAGATCCCTGTTAGAGTATGCCTTTGCAACCAGCTGACAGGGACATTAGCAGGTTGTGGCTCTGCAAATGAGGATTTGTTTAAAGGAATAAGTCCCAGTTGATATCATATGGGCAAAAAACCCACTACACAATATCAACATTATAATTAAGAGAAAATATAAATACATTCTGTCATCCAATCAATTGATTGAGTTCATGGACCATAAAAGTGAGTTGGTTTGTTTTTTTCTTCCTCCCTTACACACACAAACAATAACTCCCTCTCTGCCTTTCTCTTTCTCAGTTGCGTGCTGTCCAGTGGCAATGAGCAATTACAACTATCCAAACTATTAATTGTTTCGGGATTGCTTGCGACAGCCCTTCAATTGCTCTCAAAAACCAATCTCTGCATCGTTCATAGTGAAGAACAAGAACAAGAATATATATAGATAAAGAATGTCTTTTTTTTTTCAGGTGTTCTTAAAATGACAGAACATAATGTTTCTTACTTCGTCAGTGTGGCATAATAGTCCACTGTTGGTAATCTGTGTGTGTGTGTGTGTGTGTGTGTGTGTGTGTGTGTGTGTGTGTGTGTGTGTGTGTGTGTGTGTGTGTGTGTGTGTGTGTGTGTGTGTGTGTGTGTGTGTGTGTGTGTGTGTGTGTGTGTGTGTGTGTGTGTGTGTGTTCTCTAGTTCCCTCTGGATCCCCGGTGAATGTGACAGCAGAGGCAGTGAGCTCCACCAGGATCCTGCTCAAATGGTCTCCTCTCCCTCAGGCACAGAAGAATGGAATCATACTTGGCTATAAGGTTTATACAACACACACACACACACACTCACAAGCACGCACACACACACACACACACACACACACACACACACACAATCCCACCTTGGCATGCTCACTTGCCCCCCCTAGCCCATTATCACCTTCAACAATACCTTCACACGCACATAGATGCACATAGACATCAGCGCACAATAACTATTTTAAGCAAATGACGTAATAGGCTGTAACTGCTATAGTTTTGTTCTTACTGCTTTTAAAAGCACCCAGCTACAGGGGGGCGTGTGTGTAACTGTTCAAATGCACAAAAGAAAGGCTTTAATCTTTAATTCCCTTTCATAAAACAGTGTTCTTGTCTTGTCATAGTAAAAACAAAGCTGGATTATTCATTTATGAAAAATAGATAATAGTCCATGAAGCCTGTTGGTTTCAGGAAGTGCTTTGTTTATTTAAAATATAAAGCATAAGCTGCAGTTTAGGCAAGAAAATGTGATTTGTTAAATAAACATGCATTGTGTGAATAGGCTTTGAACATTCTGCACTAGTATTTAAAGTAAGTCCAAAATAGTGACCCATTAAGAAACATAGCCTCAAATCGATCCATGTCTGCCGAATGTGTGCTCATCTCTTTTTATATTCACAAACTCAGTTGGATAAGTCTGTCATGCTGGAGCCTCCTGATGGTGACGTATTTGACATTTGCAGGTTTTTAAGAAAAAGCTGGAT
>NW_011346540.1:0-1605 GCF_000735185.1 Notothenia coriiceps | reverse complement strand
AGAGTGTGTGTGTGTGTGTGTGTGTGTGGGTGTGTGTGTGTGTGAGTGAAAATGAGAGAGTGTGTGTGTGTGTGTGTGTGTGTGTGTGTGTGTGTGTGTGTGTGTGTGTGTGTGTGTGTGTGTGTGTGTGTGTGTGTGTGTGTGTGTGTTCCTGAGTCAGGATAAAGGAGAGACTCTACAGTGTTTGAACCGGTCTTCATGGAGAACCTTTGACAGAATCAGGAGCTCGTCCATCACTTTGAAACTGGATGTGCCACAAACGAGTTTACTACACTAAAGTGCTTCAGAGTGAATCCGACAGATGTCCTTAATTGTTGAATGTATTAGTAAGGCCTGGAAGACGAGAGAAAAACAATTGTGGTGATGTTTTTTCTCAGTTTGATTCATAACCTGGTCTGATCCCAAGTGTTTCCTGTGTTTACTTAAAAACAGGTGGACAAATAGACTGGATTTTCCGTTTTGAGTTGCGAAACTCCCCATCAAATGGGAAACCAGCTGATCTTTAGTCAGCACCCAAACAGAGGAATGTCTGCACTTCCTCCAATGTGAGTAGTACTGCACGCTGAAGTTTTAGCCAGCTGACCTTTCTGAAACGTCACCTTTAAATATCGGCTCTGATCGCCTGGAACCTTGCATGTGGTGCTACGAAAAAAAAAGTCTATTTAAAAGTAGAGCCTGAGTAAAGCGGTAGCATTGGTCTCTATTAGAACATTAATGGCGCATTTCCACTACAGCGCGGTTTAAGCGTGCCGTGCCCGGCCCGTTTTTGGTTGCGTTTCCACTTGGCGTAGTTCCGCACAAACAGCTCACCAGTTTCACAAAATTAAGAAATATTTAATTATTTAAATCGGGTCCATCAGTTCTACCTCACTTAGAAGGTTTAAAGCACGAAGGCTGCTCTGAAGATAAAACACCACTCGTGGTTTTTTCTCAACGAATAAAAGAAACACATTTTCTCAATAACTGAATTTATTTAGTAACATTTTATGTAAAGACTATTTTAAAATGTAGTTTTTAATGCACTTTCCATGAATGAGACTAACAAACAGGTGTGGAACTCAACGTTTATTAAAGATCATGAAATCATTTTTTATTTTTTTTCTTCGGCTTCTTGCTGGCATGGAGCTTTGTTACCCTATGCTTCTGTGTTTTGTGGGTTTAAATGTCCCATGTCATGCTTCTCCGGTTATTAGCCGTCCCCTTTTGTGTTATGAAGGTTTTTCTGCATGTAAACGGTCTGCAGAGTCACAAACCCTCAAAGTACACCCTGTAGCGAGTAAAACTCTAACACAGAAAAGATGCTGCCCCAGAACGCCTCGTTGGAGATTTCTCATTTTCCATTGTTTTCTTCCTGGGTATGGTGTCTTGCCCATACCCAAATGGACCAATCTGTGGAGCTCCACTCACTCACTCACGCACGCACGCACGCACGCACGCACGCACGCACGCACGCACACACACACACACTCTTTTAGCCCCCTCAGCACCCCCCTTCCCGCGCCCATTCGCGATGTCTCGCAGCAAACCACACCAGTAAGCCAGCTCATACTGTCAGCTCCTCTCAGCAGCGAGCTGACCAATCAGGGCACAGTGGGCTCATAGGGA
>NW_011346539.1:0-1932 GCF_000735185.1 Notothenia coriiceps | reverse complement strand
CACACACACACACACACACACACACACACACACACACACACACACACACACACACACACACACACACACACACACACACACACACATGTATTTAATATATATACAAATATTCAACATATACAGCATTTATACTTTTATTTCTCGCACATAATTTGTGACAGAAATGTCCGCTATCTTTTTCCCCACTCCTGCGCGTCCTCTTTAAAGCTACGTCACCTCTTGTTCATGTCGTGCTGCTCTCGCTCTCGTTCCCGGGGGTCGCTCGGGCCCTGGGGGCCACAGCGGTGGTCGTCCGGAGAGGACTCGGCCCACGGGTTGACCTGCTCACAGTCTCTACCTGCACACAATAATAAAATGGGTTCAACCTGGGTAAGGATACATATATAAACACACACAAAAAACACATTTAATACATAACAACTGAAAATAACAGTTGATAAGAAAAGTTTAAACAATAAAACTAAATATATAATCTTCATACATAAACCTTGACATTTAAAAAATAAATAAACCCAATATATATATATAAATGATAAAAAACGAATATATAAAAACTAAAACCAAATATTTAAAAACTACATTATGTAAACATGCAGACCTGAGCTCCAGGTGCCCGCAGCGACGGAGTCGGAGGTGCTGGAGCTGGACGTGATGCTGGGCTACAAAACATACAGCCGTTGTTAGACTGAAAAAGACTCACACTGCTCATGTTAGTGAGACATCTCGACATCACCTGGTGGTCCCGAGATGAATTACTGAGAAGGGGGATTCAGAGAGGCCAGTATACTTACATATCGAGAGTGGTGAGGGGGGAAGACGGAGGATCGAGAGGGGTGATGTCCGTACAGAGAGTAAATGTCTGCGGGGGGCTGAGCTCTGAACACACTGCACAGCATGGCCAGAGTCTGGACGTCACTCATGTGGCTGTAGTGATCCAGACTGCAGACAGAGACAGAGACACGCACACAATTTAGTTTTACAGATACACACCGACCCTCACTTTTTTCCTCTCCATGCATCTCCATCTTCTCTTTTCAAAAGACTCTTCTATCCAGCTCTTACTAAAATACTCACAGATTCACAAACTGTCTATTTGAGGTTTTTAAAAATGTACTTTTCTGGTCTTGAGTAAAACACGCGGATCTCAGAAGCTCCTTTCTTAACGTTTTCAAGAATATACAGTGGGGCAAAAAAGTATTTAGTCAACCACCAATTGTGCAAGTTCTCCCACTTAAAAAGATGAGAGAGGCCTGTAATTTTCATCCTAGGTATACCTCAACCATGAAAAATCCAGAAAATCACATTGTCTGATTTTTAAAGAATTTATTTGCAAATTATCATGGAAAATAAGTATTTGGTCACCTACAAACAAACAAGATTTCTGGCTCTCACAGAACTGTAACTTCTTCTTTAAGAGCCTCCTCTGTCCTCCACTTGTTAACTGTATTAATGGCACCTGTTTGAACTCGTTATCAGTTTAAAAGACACCTGTCCACAACCTCAAACAGTCACACTCCAAACTCCACTATGGCCAAGACCAAAGAGCTGTCAAAGGACACCAGAAAAAAAAATTGTAGACCTGCACCAGGCTGGGAAGACTGAATCTGCAATAGGTAAGCAGCTTGGTGTGAAGAAATCAACTGTGGGAGCAATCATTAGAAAATGGAAGACATACAAGACCACTGATAATCTCCCTCGATCTGGGGCTCCACGCAAGATCTCACCCCGTGGGGTCAAAATGATCACAAGAACGGTGAGCAAAAATCCCAGAACCACACGGGGGGACCTAGTCAATGACCTGCAGAGAGCTGGGACCAAAGTAACAAAGGCTACCATCAGTAACACACTACGCCGCCAGGGACTCAAATCCTGCAGTGCCAGACGTGTCCCCCTGCTTAAGCCAGTACATGTCCAGGCCCGTCTGAAGTTTGC